>NW_025544775.1:7627282-7754305 GCF_000003525.1 Blastomyces dermatitidis ER-3
GAACTTCATTAAAAGATATTTTTCAATTATAGTATTTTTATCTACTACTTCTAAGTATGATGAATACTTTCATCATCTTCTTATAAATTTTATTTAAAAGTTTCAATTTTACTTTTACTTCTAATACTAAGAAATACTCTGTTCTCTGTATCTATTTAATATTCTGACTATCTATTTCTCTCTTTAAAATATTATCTGTGATGTCACTGAGTAATGAAGAATTATATTTATAATAAGTATAGAAAGAAGATATCTTTAAGATTATATTCTTTACATTATTATATATAAATTCAGTAATTAGAAGATATTTAAGTCAATTATTCTGATAATATAAATAAAATACTTAAAGATGCTATTCTAGTGTCTGATTCTGATATTCAGTCTGATTATCTGTCTGTGAATGAAAAGCAGTACTGAGAAGATGTCTTATTATAAAATAATAGTAAAAAGCTGATCAGTATTTACTGATAAAGAGAAATTCTCAATCTGTTATCAATAATTTCAGAGCACTGTGATTATAAATAATAATATCTAAAAACAGATCAGTCAATTCAGAGACTTTAATCTTTTTATAAGTAGAAATATATCTGATTATCTTCATAAAGCAGTTAATAATGATTAAAATTGAGTCATATTCTTTGACTCTTATTAACTTCAGCAGATCAACTATGAAATTCATTGATAGATTCTATTATAGACTCATTGAAATAGACAGTGATATCAACTCACTGTATTACTTATATCACAGAATCTTTATTCTTTAATAGATATTGTAAGTCTTAATATACTCTTTAACATCTGTCTGAAGCTTGTCTTAAATATATTTATATTTTAGAAGCTTCTCAGTCTTCTCTAATCTAAAGTATTCTGTATAAGAATTATTATAATGAATTCTCAATAACTTCTGATACACTGCTCTACTATGACAGGTAAAGACTGAATTATTCAGCAGTAGAAGTTCACATTCTTCTAGTTATCAGTGACTTGATTTCTTAGCAGTATCATTCTGCTCAGAGTCTGTCTCTTTCAAGTTCAAATCAGATTCTTTCTTCTTCAACTTCTGAATTTAAGCTGTAGTAGAGATGTTCTTCTTCTATAACTTATTAATGAATTTCAAAAGTAGTTAAATTAAAAGATTATAGACTGTTTCATTCTTTATCAATTTAATGATTGTAAGATATAACATGAGAAACTCATAATCTTCAGTGTCAGTTCTCTGCAGAGATTCAGGTTTTCTTTCATCTTCTATACTGAGTCACACAGCTGTCTTATCAGTGCTGTTTCTAAGCTTTAGAGAATCTCAATTCTCTGCAGTCAGCTTCTTCTACAGTGATGACAGAGATTCTTTTGTAGAATTCTTCTCTGTATTAATGATATTATAATTGAGCTGTTTAGACAGTGTGTTGACAGAGTTAAGCTGATCTGAACAGTATCAGATATAGAAATCATACTCTGAAAGCAGCTCTGTTCACCTGACTTAACATTCTGTCAAGCTCTTTATTATCAAGAAGTAATGCAGATTTGCATGATCAGTGAGAACTTGTATTGAGTACTTACTACTCTGAAGATAATGTTGTCAGATCTTAAAGAATTTAACAATTACTAATATCTTTTAATCATGAGTATTATATCTTCTCTGTGTGAGTGATAACTTCTTGAAGAAGAAGATCACTGATCTATATTCACAGTGTCTTATAAACTCTGTAAAAAAGTCTTCTTTCACAGATAATTTATTATCTGTTGTTTTAGAGATGATTATTCTCTGATTCTTTCAATATTGAAAGATCTTCAGTGTCAACTGTGAAAAGATTCTACAGATTTCATTCTCAGATACATCAGTCTCACACTGACTGAGTAAGTCAGAGTTAAAGTGATTCAGTATTATAATATCTGTGAAAGCTTGTTTTAATTCAGCAAACATCTGCACAGTGTCTTGAGTGAGAATAGACAGTTTTATTTTTCTATCTTTCACACTTCTCTTTAACAGATCTGTAAGAGAAGCAGTAATCTATGAATATGTATAGATGAATCATCTGTAGAAATTTATAAATTCTAGAAATATCTGCATCTTACAGTACATTCATGACATCAGTCAGTTCTCAATAACAGAGACTCAGCTTCTGCTCATTGAAATGCTGTTTATCTCAATAATATAATCTCAGAAATCAATCTTCTGTATGTAGAATGAGCATTTTTCAGTGTTTACATAGAGTTAATACTGTCTCAAGTGACTCAACACTTCTTGAATATGAGTATCATGTTCTTTCTCTGATTTTAAGAAGATTAGAATGTTATTCAGATATACTATGTAGAAGATATTAACAAGACTCTGCAGTGTCTTATTTATATAGGTCTGAAAGATAGCTGAAGCATTACAAAGATCAAAAGATAAAACAAGATATTTAAAATTACTGTACTTGATATAAAAAGCTGTTTTTCAAATGTTGTCTTCATTAACTCTGATTCTATGCTAGATATCTCATATATTAATCTTTGAGAACATCTTTGCTTCAGATAATCAATCAATCATCTCATCAATTAATGATAATGAATAGTAATTCTTAACTGTTATCTTATTGAGATGTCTGTAGTCTATGCATAGATGTAGTCTATTATTCTTCTTAAGTACAAAGAGTATAGATGTTTCTGCTGAACTCTTTGATAAGTATATTCAGTTCTTTGATTGTGCTTCTTCAAGATATTTGCATAGAACATTCAATTTCTTTACAGATAAGTTGTAAAGAGATCTGTAAAGCATTATTACACTGTCTTCAAAGTAAATCTTATATCATATCTTAATGTCAGAAAACTTCACTGCTTCTCTTTTCAAAAAGATTTTCTTATAATCTGTAAAGAGATGTCATATACATCTGTCTTTAATAACAGATACTGCTGCTAATCTTGCAGCAAGAATGATAACTTCTTTATCTATCTTCAAGTTTCAATCATCTGCTATACAGTATATCACCTCTATCTTTTTCTCAAGATTCTTTCAATAAAACTCTTCAGATTTCTCTATCACTGTCTCTTTATTAGTGAGATAATACTGTCACATCTGAGTAACTCAGTCGATGAGAGAATTGTTTTCTCTTAATTATAAGAGATCTAGAATGACATTCTCATCTATAATATTAACTATGTGAAGAAGCAGACTGCTTTTCTTGAAGATTTCTTCTGAGTCTGTGATCATACACTTCACTTAAATTATGTCAAAATTATGATATTTCATTTCATCAGTAAATTTTATATAATCTGACAGATCTATCTTCTTTTAATTCTTCATCAAAGAAAAGAAAGCGAATATGAAGTTAGTATCTATTCTAAAGTTAAGTAGACATCTCACTGATATCTCTCTATTCAGAGTATGCATTGTGATTATAACATAAACTCAGAGATGTAAGAATTATTAATTCTTCATTTCTTTCTCTTCTTGTAAGAATAAGTGCTCGCAGGCGATTATTCGGGTGTTTGCAGCTTGGCGTGATATGTACTCTTAACTACTAGAAGTATTCGCAGTAGAAAGATAAAATGTAGAGATTAAATGTATAATAGCATTCAAGCTGAGTTGTGAATAGTATTCGCGAACTCCAGTCTATATAGTTGTGTGTAGTCAAGAGCCGCTAGCTCTATTAATTATACAAGAGATAGAAATAGAGATAAAGAATCTGTGAGAAGTGAGATTTCTTACATATCTCTCTCTCTCTAAGGCTTTGTCTGTGAAGTCTTTCACTGAGTGATTTCATAGAATCAGCTCAGCACTGCAGTGATACTCACTAAAAACTCTTCACATCTATAAAAATCTCAGTGAGAAAAAAATCTCTTATTATCATAAAGAGAAAAGAGTCTGTCACTCAGTTTCTTATTCTGTAAGATTCTTTATAATCTACAGATTCTTCTCTGACTATCACACAGATTTATCTTGCATCTTTCATACAGAAGAGTTCTGATTGACTCTCAATTATTTTCATAAGATTCTTTGTATAATCATCACACAGATTCATCTTATAGATGAATCACTCTCTGTAAGATCACTCTCATTAAAGAGAAATATTCATGAGTTAATCTTTCACTTATTCTTACAAGTCATTGTTCTTTAACACTGTAGAATTATGAGAAATTTTTCATTCTTTTATCAACTCTGTAAAATTGTAGAATCAAGATATTCACAGTCTGTAATTACTCTTTATAGTCATATAGAAAGATTCAGATCTGCAATTCATAATTACTCTTATTTACTAGAGTGATCTGACTGTTTCACAGAATTACTCACAGTGTAAGTAAATCTCTCTAGAGTAGTATAAATATTTCAGATCTGTCTGTGAAATCTTATCTTCTTTTCTCTTTTTCTGTAACAGCTTTTATTCTTATAAACTGTGAGTATTCTCATTCATCTGTGAAGTGTTTTCACTCAGATAATAGAGAGAGAATGTTTCTGACAATATCTATATATTGATTCAAGAACTTCTTAAGAATAAAAATTGTTCAATTTTAATATCTTTATAACAATGTCTGACTGTCACTGAGCTTCTTATGAGTGTCTCTGTGACTTCTCTGATCACTTTTTATCAGCTGATGAAGCAGAGATACTGCTGTCTATGACTGCATCTTCATCTCTCTCAGTCTTATCACTGCACTCAATCTTCAGATCAGTGACTAACTCTCTGTCTTCTTCAGATCAGTCTCTGACTTCAAGCAGCACAGTTTCTCTCTTTACTGTAAGTCTTCTTATAAGTAATTTCTTACAGACTCTAGCTGACAGTTCTTGTAAAGCTTCTGATGTTATCAGTGTCTTCTGCAGTCTTACAGGCCTACAATCACTCTTTCTCTGCTCACACAATCTCTGACCAGATGTATGCAAATATGCCTAGGTTCTCTATCAATGATTCTCACACCACAGCAAATTTCTGTAATTTTATTGTTAATAAGAGATAAGTCTCTGAGTATCTGCAAAATCCAGGTAATTAAGACAATGTAAATACTATAAATTCATGATAAAAGTTAATCTGAGCAGATGAGCTCTCTCTCTACATCTTAATTATTTCTGAGCTGAATACTTCAGTATAACTGAGAAAGCAGACACAGCTTTATAAGAGATATCTGATCACATGTGCAGATGACCAGCTCTCAAGACTCTGCTACAACTGCATATACTCTGGTATTCAGTTTCTCTGAAGTCTGTGCATTTTTGACAGTCTTTGCATCAAATACAATAATTATCTATATCACAGACATAATACTCTCTGCTTCTTTGAAGAAGAAAATTAATAGTTATGAGAAGATTAGATGTCATGAATAATGAGAGTGTGAATATGAATTTTCTTTATTTTTTCTTTATTAGTCTCTAAATTATGTTTGTGATTCTGTTTGTTTTCTGTTTTTTAGCTTTAATAAGAATATAATTTCTTCTTTTCTTGCATACACTGCAGACTGTTCATCTCAGTAGAAACTCATTATCTTGTAGACTAGAATTTGTAAATAACAGTGTTAATATCTTTATTATAATTAGGTTCTTAGCAAAGACTGTATTATTCTGACTTATCAGAATTTACAGTATAAAAGTTATATCTCAGCTTCTGCAGATGTCTTATCTGCTCAGATGATTCTCAAGTGAACTTATTCATCTTATCAGAATACTCTTATCACTGAATCTTGAATCAGAGCTTATAATCTCACTTCTCTGAGTTAATAATCTCTTTGACCTGATATTCTCTTTCACTCTCTAGTACTTTGTGAACAGGGTGATGAGTCACAGAGTTCTCTTCTAGAAATTCCTTATATTCACAGAGCAAAGAGATATGAAAAATATTATATATCTGTAACTCAGATGACAGTTTCAATCTATAGAACTGTAAGCTAACTTTCTTTATAATCTTATAAGACTCTGTCTGTAAGAGATTCAGCTTCTTACTAAATCTTCATATAATGATATTTTCTAGACTTAGCTAAACTCTATCATCTTTCTTGAAACTCTTTATAATATACTTAAAGTTATAGTATCTCTTCTAATACTCTTGAGTCTTTCTCAAGAATTTATAAGCTTTCTCCCAGATCTTCTGAATTCTCTCAGCCTGTTCACAGACATCATTACACTCTATAGTATACTCTCATGAGTTTATTAAGATTATTCATGAATGAGTTTCAGTGAGTATCTTAAAGAGAGTTTTACCTGTGCTGATATACTTTGAGTTATTGTATATGAACTCTGTGAGTGATAATCAATACACTCAGTTATTCTGATTATAATTGACAAAGCATCACAGATACTATTTTAATATACTTATCAGATATTCTATCTAATCATCTGTCTGTTAATGAAAAGTCATGCTTAGATCTCATAAGATCTTTAGTATAGTTATCAGATCAGATTAGAACTCTTCTGCAAAGATTAATTCTCTATCTGAGATAATATTCACAGATAATTCATGCAACTGAATCATATCACAGATAAAGATATGAGTCAAATTCTTTGACTTCAAGTTCTTGTGAGTGAGTATAAAGTGTGTTATCTTGATGAAGTGATTCACTATCATCAGTACACTGTCAAAGCAGGCATTATATATGTTCTTACTTTCAGAGAGACTCACAAGAGCATTCATTTCTAGCTGTTCTCAAGATTCTTACAGAATGAGTAGAGGAGTAAGTTCTTCATATAATCTGAATCACACTACTCATGAATTCTGATAAACAGTGTAAGAATTCACTATCTTCTTCATAAGTTCTTATATCTTTGATCAGAAGTATTTTCTTATAAGTAACTCATAAGTTCTAGTATCTGTAAAATAACTCACTAGAGAAGAGTCATGATACCTTTTAATAAGTTCTATGTATAGAAACTTATTCACAGATATATAAATTCAGTTCTCTCTTTATAAGAGATTATTTAAGTCTCTTCAATTCTTTATTTCTGCAGAGTTGATCCCTGCTGTAAGCAGTTTCTGAATATACTGAGTATATTCATTCTTCAGTTGCAGTTCAGACAATCTGAATAGAAGATCTTATAAAGACTTATACTCTGTTTCTTCTTATATCAGGTTTTTCACAGTGCTTCTCAAAGCTCACAAACTCTTCAGATTATAGATATTCTCTTCAAGAATTCTTGCAGAGATTCTCAGAGTGTTAACTCTCAGTGTTATACAGAGTAGTTACACAGACTTCTCTTCTCTCTCTTCTCTCTTCTCTTATGAGAGATTGAGAGACTCTTCAGTCAATCTCTTCATAATACTCAGTTTAAGCATTTTATAAAGCTTTTCTGTCTTCTCTAGTCTCTCTGTGTCTGTCATTCTGATCTTCTTAATATAGTCTGGTCTGTGAGAGAGTCTATCTACTAAGTTCTTAGTTCTCTTAATATATTCTATCTTGAATCAGCACTCACTCAGTCTCTGAGCTCAGTGAACCTGCTGCTGTAAGAGTTTCTTGATTGAAGTAAACTATTGTAAGCTGTCATGATCAGTTCTAATAGTAATCACTGTTACAAGATTCTCAAAATAGTGACATCAGTGATGAAAGAATTTCACTATTGTGAGAAGCTTCTGATTATGAATACTATAGTTAATCTTCACAGATTACATCTTCTATGAGAAAAAGATCACTGAAATTCAGTTCTTATTTAACTGTAGTTGTAAGACTATTTCTGAAATTATAAAGAAGAAGATATCTATCTTTAATCTAATTAAGAGTAAGAGATTAAAGTGAAATAGTATTACTATATCTGTGAATATCTATTTTAATCTTATAAAGACCTCATAAGCTTCTGAGATAAGAAAGTTCTCATAATTCTCTCTTCTCAACAATCTTTTCATTCTCTATTTATAAAATGACTTCTTCTTATTTTCACTCTTCAGTATATCTGTAAGAGTCAAGAAGATTCTTATAAATACAAAGATAAATCATCTATAAAAATTCACAAAGCTCAGAAAGATCTGAATCTCATGAATACTAGTTGACTTCAGCTATGATAGAATAGTCTCAACTTATGAAGATTTTATCTGAATATCATCTGCAGTGATTACATATTCTAGAAAATTAATTCAGCAGACACTGAAGTTGCACTTTGTAAGCTTAATATACAGTTCTGTCTCATCTAAGACCTTTAACATGCTTCATACATGCTCAGTGTGTTCTTTCTTCTTTATAGAGTATATTATCACATCATTCAGATATATTATCACAAAGACATTCAGATATACATGAAGTATTTTATTGATGAAAGACTGGAATACTGTGAGAGTATTAGTCAGATCAAAAGACACTACTAGATATTCAAACAATTTCAGTACAGTTCTAAAGACAGTCTTTCATTCATTCTCAGACTGTATTTACAGCTGTGTATATACATTGATTACATTCAGTTATGTGAATATGACAGCTTCTGTGAAACAGTTAATCACATTCTTAATCAGAGATAGAGAATAGCAGCTCTTTATTATCTTGAAGTTCAGATCATGATAATTTACATATAATCTAAGATCTTCATTCTTCTTCTTCATAAATATCACAGAGACTTCTGTGAAGACCTGTGAAGATCAGATAAAGTCATTCTTCAGATTCTTCTTCACATAGGTTCACAAGATCTCTGTCTCATGATGAGAGAGCTTATAGATTGATTCTCAGAAGAGTTTCTACTCTTGTATCAAATCTATTATCAGATTCTTCTCACAGTGAGAAAGAAGCTCAGCTGCTTTTACTGAGCTGAACATCTCTACAAGATCTTAATATTCATCTAATATCTGAAGCTTAGTTTTCATGACTGTGAGATTCTCAGACACTTACAAAGTCATTATATAGATGAGCTTGTCTTCTCTAATTAACTCTGCAGCATTAACTGATTCTATCTTTGTAAGTGAGTCTGTCAACACTGATTAGAAGTATAAACCTGACTCATAGACAGCTATGTGCAGATTATGTCTTTAAAGTTATACAAGTCTCAAGTATATATCATCTGCAATGTCTGTAATAATCACAGTTTCTGTAAATCTTCTTCAGATTTCAGAGAGATCTTGCAATTCAAAGATGACTCTTGTAAGTCTCTCAGCTCTCAGATCTGAGTTCTCACATTCTACTTATTACAAGAGCAGATTCTCAGTCTTCATCTTCCAGCTCATTCACTCTGTGAGCTTTAGAGACATTATAGTGACCTGGGATTCTGAGTTCATCAATACTTTTCATACTTGCAGGACAGCAGTACTGTGATACAGTCTCTCTCTGTAAGTAAGCATTTTCATTGAAGAAGTAACAGATTCAGGTATTAGCTTCAAGATTCTTAAGAAGACTGTTACTGACTCTGTTCATGACTTCTTAAATTCCTATTTTGATTTGTTCAGACAGTTTACATGAAGATATTCTAATTTAGAACAGATGAAGCAGAGTCTCTTTTTCTTGATCTCTCTGTTATATACTCTGTTTATGAAAGCTTGTTAAGCTCTCTCTCTCTGCTCAGTAGTCAGATATGAATCTCTCTGTATCTTATCATCTTTTTCTGACAAATCTGTTCTCTGTTGTTCTGATTCTCACAGAGCTGATCAGTGATCTGCTCTTCACAGATCTGTGACTCTCACAGTAATCTGCAAGTGATGAATGAGAGTCATCAGTTTCTTCAGAGTCAAGAACTTAGAGTCTTACTCAATGAGCTTGTTCTGCATGTCTTTATTCAGTTTCTTCATAAATATCATCATTCAGATCTTGTTTCAGGGCCCTGTTTTCACAGATCTCAATTTATATCACAATTTCATGAAGTATTATAAGTAGTCTTCATCAGATTTCTCATCTCTTTTTCTAATATTGATGATCACAGCTCAGATATTCTCTGTTCAGCTTGCAGAGTCTCTCAACTTATTCTTTAGATAGATCTTGAGAATAGATCAGTAGAATCTCTTATGATCATTCTCTAGATAATTCAGCCAGTTCTTGACTTCAGTGTAATAGAGATCTGTTATTATATAGGTGACAGCTTCTTCATCTTTCATATCACACAGCTGAGCTTGTAAGTAAATTTCAAATGCAAACTTGCAAAAGCATTTATAGATTGTGATTCAATAAGTGATCTTAAGTGATCATAGCTTAAGAAAGTTTCTTTTCAGTTTGCAGGTATCTCTGAAGATCATGTCTAGAGACTCAGTTTGAGAATGTTTACAGACAGTAAGCATTTCTTATAGAAAAATAGCTTAATTCTGTAGAAGATACTCAAGAATGTTCTTCACTGAGATTGATTCATTCATGAGTTCAAAGAGTTTCTCTGTCACAGATGCAGAGAATGATGTTCTGTAAGTAATTGATAAGTTCTCTAAGACTTCTTTTACAGAGATTATTCATGATTCAGATGACTGCTTCTGAATGCCTGCAGTAGAGTTCACAGAGATTGAAGCACATAAGTTTCTAGTTCTTTCAGTCATAACAGGCAGTTGCTGACTGACTGAGCTTGAAATATAAGAATAAGTGCTCACAGGTGATTATTCAGGTGTTTGCAGCTTGGTGTGATATGTGATTTTAACTACTAGAAGTATTTGCAGTAGAAAGATAAAATGTAGAAATTAAATGTATAATAGTATTTAAGCTGAGTTGTGAATAGTATTCATGAACTCCAGTCTATATAGTTGTGTGTAGCCAAGGGCCGCTAGCCCTATTAATTACACAAGAGATAGGAATAGGGGTAAAGAATCCGCGAGGAGCGGGATTTCTTACACTTCTTTATCTTCTGTGAATACATTTATCAGAAGAGAAGTTGACTTTGAGAAGATATTTTCTTAGTTTCTTCTCTTCTTCAGCTTCTTATAATCACTGATATAGTAATTATCAGCTCTGCAATTGAAATAGAGATCTTTATCAAATCTTTTTTAGTATTTCTTCACAGTGAGTGAAGAATCAGAATACTTGAAACTTTTCTTTACTTTCTTCACACTAAAGTCATCACAGTACTGTTTAGATTCTGTTATTAATTACTTAGAAGAGATCTTATTAATCTTTTTCTCAGAGAATTAATTATTTAAATAGATCTGAGAAGTCAGGTTGACAAGCTCAGTGTGATTAATTAATAAACTCTGATATTATAATATCATTGTCTGTATCTTGTGAGTCAGCTTTGTAAGACAAAGCTGTGTTTTTAATTAATTCAAATCATCAGTCAATTTCTCTCAATATTCTTTAAATCTTATATTGAAATTGAAAGAATTCTTATTATCTTATTAATATAATGTGTTGAATCACTGTATCATTATAAAGCTACAGTTGTAGTAATCTTCAATTTAATTCAGTAGAAAGTTCTTGAATTCTTCTTAAGTTATAATAACATTGATACACTCAAGCTCTCTCTTCTTAATGACTCAAGTAGTTGCAGAGATATCTTCAAGAAGATTGACAGTGTATATTACTCATATCTTATGAGTATTATACTGGCTCAGATTAAGGCAGAATTTCTGTTCAAGAATATAAATAAAGCTGTGGAATTCAGATAAGATATTTCTCTTATATCTCAGAGAATCTCTGATCTTAATCTCTCTATCTTCATAATAGATGTAGATGTGTAGAGGTTGTAGCAGTGATAGAGCAGTTGAAGAGCTCATGTCAAAATATACAGTGAGTTCAGAAATCTCAGATTTCTGTCAGAGTAGAGATATATACACTCTAGAGAATGATGTGATATTTCTCTCAGAGAATGAGATCAGATCAGTCTCAGTGTGAGTGTATGAGATTATATCAGTCTGTTAGAGCTTGACTGATTCAAATGTATAATCAGATTAAGTGATTTAAATTGTAATATGATGAAACTGATGCAGTGACTAGTCAGTAATATTATATAGAAGTAGTTATTAAGAAGCTGTATAAGTAAGCTTGACTATCTTACATAAATAGCAAGCTCATAGACTACAGAGTTATTATAAGAATATCACAGATATGATACTTAGTATACTAAGAAGATTGTATAAGATATGCAGTAACTCTCATATATATTTCAGTCTGAGAAAAAATAAATCACTGACTTCTTTTATAAGAAGTCAGTATCTAGCTATTTTATATAGATAATGAGCAGATACTCTTCTGTCATTTCATGAGTGAGAATAGTCAGAGTGATATCTCAGCAGCATCTCACTATTAAGAAAAAGTAATCTGCTAATCTTGTATAGAAGTGAGGTTCTCATATTCATTAATCAGATCTTTCTATAATATATCTGAATGATGTCATAGAGTAGTTGAAAACCGGTTTGAACAGAATGAAATTATCCGCATGAAAGCAATGAGCCGTGTGTAACCGCAACAGGGCCTTGGCGCGGCCGGGAGCGTGACAATAGCAGATTTATGACTAGAAATGAGAATTATTAATCAATGAGCTTTATCATTCTGTAAAGTCTGTATTCTAATAAAAATAACATGTTCATTCTTCATATCTATGACATAAGCTGTTAAGTCAGTAATGAGATTCTTCATCAATCTGACATAGAGTGAAAAAACACTTCTTAACAGAAACAATACTCTTACTAGAGAGAGTGTAAGCTACTGATTAAGTATAATAAATAATACAATCTGTTATAGATGAGTAATTCTTATAATAAGAAAGAGAGAATCTACTGTAAGATTAATAAACTTTATCATAAGTATTGAGATAACTATATAACATTGAGTTGAAACTTTACACTGAAATGATGAAGAAGAGTTCAAAAGTCAAGAACTTAAGATCTACTGTCAGAGTAAAGAAATAGCATATGAAATGACTATATCTGCCACATTATAATCAAATGACTCAGTGAAATGTATAAATTGAATAGTTACAGAGAAGACAAGAAGCTTGCTATTTAATAATAAGCTGATAAAAGAGCTCTGAAGTGAGGCAATGCAAGCTGTAATTATGATGATTAATATATTCTCAATATTAACAAAGATATTTGAATGTAAGAAAGAAACATCACTTACATCTTTTAAAGCTTGAACTGAGATGCAATCTTCTGTTCATTGAATATAGAGATGAGAGTGTTAAATCTATAAGATGAATTTAAAAGTGTTGAATAAGCTTATAGATAGAACTAATGACAAGAAATCACAGCTGATTAAATATTAAGAATTACACTAATACTGAGTGTGAGATTCTGTTACATGTTGTCTTGAGATTGCATGAGATATCATATTTAATGAAGCTTTTAATATGAGTGTAAATACATCTGTAAATACAGTGAGAGAATTCAATAAATTATCTAATGAATTGAACATTCTGAATATCAGAGAGAAATGACAACACTGTATTCTAAGAAGACTTATAAAGAAAAAGTCAGATGTTTTGAAGATGATTATTAATAAGAACTTAGAGAATGTAATTAATTCAATCTATCTTCTAGATAATGAGATACAGCTTGTTATAAATAAAGAGTTCAAAGACTCTGTTAATGAGAATGATTCTGTTCTAAGTATTCTAACAGACTGATCAACTATGCTGACAGAAGTTTAGAGAAGCTCAGACTGAAACTATTAATATAAGATAATGAAAAAGAAGATTAAGATATTTGAATAGAAGAAGATATATATTACTATTAAGAAGACATTGAAAATGAATATTCTTACAGATAAATAAGTATATAATCAGAAATTCAATAATAAGAGAGAAATTATTTATTTTAGAGCTCATTGAGTGATTAGAGAGTTCTTATTATAGCAGAGTATTCATTATATAAGATTGTATACTGCAGTGATATCAGAGTCTACATTATATAATCTATTCACTATATCAACTGCGCCAGCGTGGCCCAGTTGGTAAGACTGGTAACCAAGGCCGCACACATTAGAGGTGCGTGGGTTCGAATCCCACCGCTGGCACCTGCCACTTCTTACCCATGAAAGCCCCCATGTAATAGGGGCTGAGCCTAATTAGTAAGGCTTGGTGCAGGGTAGAACTCCCTACTGCAAGCCAAGCCACTAGTTAAGCGAGATCCTGCGAACACCCACCAGGGCGGGCATGGGATGCCAATGTCCCACTATCCTACTGTGCACCCGTCAAGGTTCTAACAATATAGAGCCAAGCCTAATGTAGTGATTATACACTACTTAAGCAAGTTCCTAACTAGGGCCATCATCAGAGCCTAGCTCCCCCCCAAATACAGAGAATGATTTTGAAAACCACTCAACTAGCAGGCCTAGACGCGCATCTAGGCCCTAGACAGGGCACCCTGATAGGCTCAAGCCTGCAAGCTCACTGCCAAGCCCTAATACTGGCAGGGAGGACTGCAGTCATCAAGCCTATGATTAGTCCCTAACACGGGGCGAGGCCACAACAGCTGATTGATAGGCCTATGGGCATCTAATGGGGCTGAGATCAGCAACCGGAAGCTTGGTGTGTACGCCACCAAGTGAGTGGTGGCAGTCACTAACTAACGCCCCTGGAAATTAGTGGCTGGCCCGAGAGGACGGACACGGTGGTCGGTTAATTATAGGGGGTTAAATGTAATTAGCTTAAGATGCATCCTGCGGGTGGCTAGCGCCCGTAGTCAAATGATTAGAAGTATGGTTAAACTCCAAGTTGTTTTTAAATATCACATTCAACAAAGAACTGTCAAGGCAGAAAGACTATTGAATAACATAATCAGACTATCAAATACAGAGAGAGGTCTATTCTTCCAGGCTATGAGACAGTTATATATAGTCTGTATTACATCAGTAGCTGATTATAAAGTTCAAGTTTAATGAAATAATCAAGAGAATTTCACTGAACTCTTTCAAAGTCTGTAAAACAGAGCCTTGAGAAGAATTCTGAGAGTATTCAAATCATCTTCTATTAAAGCAATGAAAATTGAAGCTTCAATTTCTTCTTCTACTATTAGATTTGAAAAGACCTGTATAAACTATACTCTGAGAGTTGTAAAGATGAGCTCAAATCATATAATCAGAGAAAGAGTCTCTTCTTCATTTTTATCAATTAACTCTGGAAATGAACTGGATTGAAATAGATTTCTTGATTGAAATGAAAATAATTCTTTAAAGAAAATATCTTCTCAACTATACAGACTATACTCTCTGATTAAAAATTAATTTTCTTCTTTAAATATTGAAAAAGTTGATCATGAGAAGTTATCTCTCTGAAGAAAAAAGCTTGAATCTTGTATAGACTTATAAATAAGTGAACTATTAAAAGAGAAAGAATATGAACAGCATTTGAAGAGAATTTCTACAATTAATATAAAAGACTCTATTCTGATTTATTCAGATGACTCAAAAAATGAGAACTTGAATAGATTAGACACAGGCATTGCTTATACTGAAGATAATATTAATTTTATCTCAGATTTCTGAAATCTAGACTCTGAATGTGAAGTCTTTGATGCTGAACTATTTATAATAGTGAAAGCTTTCAAACTCATTGAAATAAAATCTCATAAAAGAGGAAATTGTTTGAAAGAGGTATGAATATTCTCTGATAGTCAAGCTGCTTTAAAAAGACTTAGAAATAGTCAGATTTATAATGATTAAATGAATCTTGAAATGATCTTAAACTCTGTTTTAAAAATTCAAAAGAGAAGAATATCAAAGCTGAGAATTCATCTACACTGAGTTCCTGCTTATATGAATATTCATGATAATGAATTGACTGATTCAGCTGTAAAAAAGAGTGCAGAATTAAGCAGATCTATTCAAAAAATTATGTCCTGATCTTTTATAAAGAGAAAAATAAAAGAATCTTATTTAGACAAGTGAAATGAAAGCTGACAGAAATAAAAGAAGAGTATACATTATTCAAGATTTGAAATAAAACCCAAGTGGAAATCTTGTTTAATTAAATGTAAAAAGAAAATATTCTCATCTATAATACAGCTGAAACTAGGACATGGCTATTTCAAATCTTATATACAAAGATTTGATGATAGATTTGACTCAATAGAATGCTCATTCTGCAATATAAATGAGAATTCTGAGCATATTATAATGCACTGTGCATTATACAATAGTCTCAGAGTCAGATTGAAAGAGAAGTATGATCTAAATCAATTAAATATGAGATTCATATTCTCAACTGAGACAGGAATTAAATACTTAATAGACTTTCTATCAGAAACTCAAGCAGCTATAAGAAAATGACTAAATTCAGAATTATCTGAATATGAAGAGAAGAAAATTAATCAGATATAGTCTGTTAAAACAGCTATACACTCTCTTTTAATAATTTATTTTGTTATAGTCTCTCTTTACTTTATCTTTTTCTGTATCTTTTTCTTTCAATTTCTTTCTGTCTATCTATTTAATGTGTCTATCTTTGAGACTGTGTTCTTTCTCTCTTTTCTTTTGTCATGATATTGTCAAATGATTTCAAAGTATCAAAAGATGTTAAAACACTGCAATTTGTGAACAGTTTTTGTATTCTGAGCTGGAATTTTCTGATTTTGCATATCTGAGATTGATGAATGTACAATAGTTAACTTTACAGACATAGAAAAAACCCTGAGAACTAAAGTTCTCAGGTAGATGTCATAGTCTCTGACTGCATACATCTATAATTGAAGAATAATAATAATAATAATAACTATATCAACTGCTAAAGAATGAAAGATTAAATTAATTGACTATATATCTATGTTTTTGAATAATATATTACCTCAGAATAAGATAATCTATATACAACTACTCACAGATGTTAAGTATAACAGAGAGAGCTTGATGAAATTACTCTGTCAGAGTCTATATAAAATAAAGTAAGCTGTAAGAATATAGTATTTTCTCATAACAGAGTATCTGACTACATTGAGATTCAAGATATCATCTTATGATAATAGATTTCTATATTACTCTATTTGTAAGATCTATCTGATATTGCATGTTAATAATTATCAGATAACAGAATCTCAAGAACAGTAATTACACTGAGTATTAGAAGAGATTAGAAAGAGATTTGAGACAAAGAATATTAAAGAAACTAAGTCATATCTTGAAATGAAGATTAAATATCAGAGAAATGACAATCTAGCAGTTACACATAGCTGTTATATTAAGAAGATTCTTGAAGATTTCAGCATGAATAAGATAAATTCAGCTAGTACTCTGATAATGACTGATATATAACTGGAATTCTCACCTGATAAGAGAGAGAGATTGAATGATGACTTTACAGCTATAATATATTATCAAGAATTGAGATTATTGTAATATTTAATCTTAAGCAGCTATCAGATCTGATGTTTATAATTAACTATCTCTTGTGTTTTAACTCATATCTATACAAGGCATGTTGAACAGCATTGAAGCATACTCTACATTATGTTAAGAAGATGAAGAATCATAGCATATTGTATAAGAAGAAGATAGAAGATAATATGAGTTCTGTAATATACTATAATTTAGACTGAGTGAGAGTGAATTCTTAATACAAATTAACTATTGACTATGTTATATTGATTAATAAGTTATCAATCTTATAGCAGTTGCAGAGACAGACATCTATTGCTAAATCAATCACAGAAGCTGAGTATATTACAGCTAGTAAGATAGCTTGTAAGATAATCTGATTGAATGATATATTATATAACACTAGATTAATGAATAATGAAAAAGTGAAAATATACTCATATCTATGAGTTGATAATAAGAGAGCAATCAATCTAGCAAAGAAAGAATTCTTAATATAAAGAATACATTATATCAAGATCAGATATCATATTCTCTGTGATTTAATTGAAAAAGAGAAAATCATGATGAAATATGTTAATTCTACAGTGAAAATAGCTGACAGACTTATCAAGTCACTGATGAAGCCTGCATTTGAAGAATTTGTCAAGAGAATTGATATTCAGGAAATTGAGAAGAAGAAATGATTGAATGATAATGATGATACAGCAGATCAATGAATTTTACATGTATTTCTTGATTTTTACAGTTATTGCTGTACAGATGCCTTTTCTAATAAGAAAATCAGAGTCTGATTCATGTAATTAATTATTATTGCATTTTTGAAAGATTTGAGAATGAGAAAGGCTCTGAGTGACGGCTTATTATAGGCCACAGTGTAGCAAGAGAAGGTGTTAATAATTACTACATCTACTCTAGTCACGTGTCACTTCAACCTATTCATTTAGTGTAACTCACGTAGTTAGATTATAATATAACACAATAATGTTATTCTTCAAGAGAAAATTATATGAAAATAATTATATATTAGTACTCTGATTTCATAACTGTAAGAATAAGTGCTCACAGGTGATTATTCGAGTGTTTGCAGCTTGGCGTGATATGTACTGTTAACTACTAGAAGTATTTGCAGTAGAAAGATAAAATGTAGAGATTAAATATATAATAGCATTTAAGCTGAGTTATGAATAGTATTTATAAACTCCAGTCTATATAGTTATGTGTAGTCAAGAGCCACTAGTCTTATTAATTACATAAGAGATAGAAATAGAGATAAAGAATCTGTGAGAAGTGAGATTTCTTACATACTCTCTTCTCTCTAAGACTTTATTCACAAAGTCTTTCACTGAGTGACTTCATAGAATCAGCTCAGTACTGCAGTGATACTCACTAAAAACTCTTCATATCTATAAAAAATCTCAGTGAGAAAAAATCCCTTATTATTATAAAGAGAAAAGAGTCTGTTACTTAGTTTCTTATTTTATAAGATTCTTTGTAATCTACAGATTCTTCTCTGATTATTATACAGATTCATCTCATATCTTTCATATAGAAGAGTTCTGATTGACTCTCAATCATTTTCATGAGATTCTTGTATAATTATTATACAGATTCATCTCATAGATAAATCACTCTCTGTGAGATTACTCTTATTAAAGAGAAGTATTTACAAGTTAATCTTTTACTTATTCTTATAAATTATTGTTCTTTGATACTGTAGAATTGTGAGGAATTTCTCATTCTTTTATCAACTCTGTAGAATTATAGAGTCAAGATATCTGCAGTCTGTAATCATTCTTTATAGTTATATAAAAAGATTCAGATCTGCAATTTATAATTACTCTTATTTACTAGAGTGATCTGACTGTTCTGTGAGATCACTCACAGTGTAAGTAAATCTCTCTAGAGTAGTATAAATATCTCAGATCTGTTTATAAAATCTTATCTTCTTATTTCTTTTTCTGTAACAGCTCTCATTCTCATAAACTATAAGTATTCTTATTCATTTATAAAGTGTTTTCACTTAGATGATAGAGAGAGAGTATTTCTAACAATATCTGTATATTGATTTAAGAACTTTTCAAGAATAAAAATTTTTCAATTTTAATATCTTTATAATCATGTCTGATTACTGCTGAGCTTCTTATAAGTATCTCTGTAACTTCTCTAATTGCTTTTTACTGACTGATGAAGTAGAAACACTGCTGTTCACAACTGTATCTTCACTCTTCTCAGCTCTGTCACTGTATTCAATCTTCAGGTCAGCAGCTAACTTCATATCTCTTTCAGACTAGTTTCTGGCTTCAAGTAGTGCAGTTTCTCTCTTTACTGTAAATCTTCTTATAAGTAATTTCTTACAGACTCTAGCTGACAGTTCTTATAAAGCTTCTAGTGTTGTCAGTGTCTTCTACAGCTCTGTGAGTCTATGACTATCTTCTCTCTGTCTGTATAATCTCTGATCAGATATATATGAATATATCTAGATTTTCTATCAATGATTCTTACACTGCGGTGCATTTCTCCAATTTCATTGTCAATAAAAGATGAATTCTTAAGTACTTATAAAATCCAGGTAATCAAGACAATATGAATATCATGAATTCATAATGAGAGTTGATCTGAACAGATGAGCTCTCTCTTCATATCTCAATTATTTTCAGACTGAATACTTCAGTATAACTGAGAAAGTGAACACAGCTTTGTGAGAAATATCTGATCATATACACAGATAATCAGCTCTTAAGACTCTGCTATAACTATGTATATTCTGATGTTTAGCTTCTCTGAAGTCTGTGCATTTCTGATAATCTTTATATCAAATACAATAATTATCTGTACTGTAGATATAATACTCTCTGCTTCTTTGAAGAAGAAAATTGATAGTTATGAGAGAGTTAAGTATTACAGATATTAAGAGTATGAGTGTGAGTTTTCTTTGTTTTTTCTCTATTAATCTCTAAATTATGTTCACAGCTCTGTTTGTTTTCTGTTTTTTAGCTTTAATAAGAATATAATTTCTTCTTTTCTTATATACACTGCAGACTGTTCATCTCAGTAGAAACTTATTATCTTATAGACTAAAATTTATAAATAACAGTGTTAATATCTTTATCATAATCAGATTCTTAGTAAAGATTGTATTATTCTGACTTATCAGAATTTATAGTATAAAAGTCATGTCTCAGCTTCTGTAGATATCTTATCTGTCTGAATAATTCTTAAGTAAACTTATTCATCTTATCAGAATACTCTTATCACTGAATCTTGAATCAGAGCTTGTGATCTTGCTTCTCTGAGTCAATAATTTCTTTAATCTGATATTCTCTTTCACTCTCTAGTGTTTTATAAATAGAGTGATGAGTCACAGAATTCTCTTCTAAAAATTCCTTATATTTATAAAGTAAAGAGATATAAAAAATATTATATATCTATAACTCAGATGATAGTTTCAATCTATAGAACTATAAGCTAACATTCTTTATAATCTTATAAGACTCTGTTTACAAGAGATTCAGCTTCTTACTAGATCTCTATATAATGATATTTTCTAGACTCAGTCAGACTCTATTATCTTTCTTGAAACTCTTTATAATATACTTGAAGTCATAGTATCTCTTCTGATACTCTTGAGTCTTTCTTAAGAATTTATAAGCTTTCTTCTGAATCTTCTGAATTCTGTAAGAAATCCCGCTCCTCGCGGATTCTTTACCCCTATTCCTATCTCTCGCGTAATCAATAGGGCTAGCGGCCCTTGGCTACACACAACTATATAGACTGAAGTTCATGAATACTATTCATAACTCAGCTTGAATGCTATTATATATTTAATCTCTATATTTTATCTTTCTACTGTAAATACTTCTAGTAGTTAACAGTATATATCACATCAAGCTGCAAACACCTGAATAATCACCTACAAGCACTTATTCTTATATTTCAAGCTCAGTCAGTCAGCAATCACTCATTATGACTGAAAGAACTAGAAACTCATGTGCTTCAATCTCTGTGAACTCTACTGCAGACACTCAGAAGCAGTCATCTGAATCATGAATAATTCTCATAAAAGAAGTCTCAGAGAACTTATCAATCACTCACAGAACATTATTCTCTGTATCTGTGACAGAGAAACTCTCTGAATTCATAAATAAATCAATCTCAGTGAAGAATATTCTTGAGCATCTCTCACAGAATTAAGCTATTTTTCTACAAGAAATACTTACTGTCTGTAAACACTCTTGAACTGAGTCTCTAGACATGATCTTCAGAGACACTCATGAACTGAAAAGAAACTTCCTTAAGTCATGATCACTTAAGACCACTTATCAAATCACAATCTATAAAAGCTTTTGCAAGTTTGTATTTAAAATTGACTTACAAGCTCAGCTGTGTGACATAAAAGATGAAGAAGCTGTCATCTATATAATGATAGATCTCTATTACACTAAAGTCAAGAACTGGCTGAATTATCTAGAGAATGATTATAAGAGATTCTGCTGATCTATTCTCAAGACCTATCTAGAGAATAAGTTAAAAGACTTCACAAGCTGAATAGAGAATACCTGAACTGTAATCATCAATATTAGAAAAAGAGGTGAGAAATCTGATGAAGACTACTCACAGCACTTCATGAAATTGTGATGTGAATTGAGATCTGTGAAAACAGAGCTCTGAAACAAGATCTGAATAATGATATTCATGAAGAGACTGAATAAAGACATGCAGAACAAGCTCATTGAGCAAGACTCTAAGCTCTTGACTCTAGAGAAACTGATGACTCTCATTCACTGCTTATAAATCACTGTGAGAGTCACAGACTTGCAGAGAGTGAATCACTGACTGACTCTGTAAGAACTAGAATAACAGAGAACAGATTTGTCAGAAAAAGATGACAAGATATAGAGAGATTTGTATCTGACTGCTGAGCAGAAAGAAAGAGCTTCACAAGCTTCTGTGAATAGAGTATATAATAGAGAGATTAAGAAAAAGAGACTCTACTTTATCTGTTCTAAATCAGAACATCTCTGTATAAACTGTCTGAACAAATTAAAATAGAAATTTGAGAAGTTACAGACAGAGTTAGCAACAGCCTTCTTAAGAGTCTTGAAGCTGATATCTGAATCTGTTACTCTCTTAATAAAAATACTTGCTTGTGAGAAGAGACTGCACTGTGATACTACTGTCTCATAAGTATGAGAAGTATTGATGAACTCAGAATCTCAGGTCACTGTGATGTCTCTAAAGCTCACAGAGTGAATGAGCTGAAAGATGAAGACTGAGAACCTGCTCTTATAACAAGCAGAGTGTGAGAACTCAGATCTGAGAACTGAGAGACTTGTAAGAGTCATCTTTGAATTACAAGATCTCTCTGAAATCTGAAGAAGATTTGCAGAAACTGTGATTATTATGAACATTGCAGATAATATGTACTTAAGACTTGTATAACTTCAAAGACATAATCTGTACATAGCTGTTCATGAGTCAGGTTTATACTTCTGATCAGTGTTAACAGACTCACTTACAGAGATAGAATCAGTTGATGCTGTAGAGTTAATTAGAGAAGACAAGCTCATCTATATAATGACTTTATAAGTGTCTGAGAATCTTGCAGTCATGAAAACTAAGCTTCAGATATCAGAGAAATACTGAGATCTTACAGAGATATTCAGCTCAGCAAAGACAGCTGAGCTTTCTTCTCACTGTAAGAAGAATCTGATAATAGATTTAATAGAAGAGTAGAAACCCTTCTAAGAATTAATCTATAAGCTCTCTCATCATGAGACAGAGGTCTTGCAGACCTATGTGAAGAAGAATCTGAAGAATGACTTTATTCAATCTTTACAGGCCTTCATGAAAGTCTCTGTGATATTTATAAAGAAGAAGAATGAAGATCTCAGATTGTGTGTAGATTATTACAATCTGAACTCTAAGATAATAAAGAGCTGCTACTCTCTGTCTCTGATTGAGAATGTGATCAACTGTCTCACAGAAGCTGTCATATTCACACAGCTGAATGTGATCAATATATATATATAGCTGTGAATACAGTCTGAGAATGAATGAAAGACTGTCTTTAGAACTGCACTGAAATTGTTTGAATATCTAGTGATGTCTTTTAGTCTGACTAACATTCTCATGATATTTCAGTCTTTCATCAATAAAACACTTCATATATATCTGAATGTCTTTGTGATAATATATCTGAATAATGTGATGATGTACTTCACAAAGAAGAAAGAACACACTGAGCATGTATGAAGTGTGTTGAAGATCTTAGATGAGACAGAACTGTATATTAAGCTTATAAAGTATAACTTCAGTGCTTATCAGATTAATTTTCTAGAATATATAATTATCACAGATGATATTCAGATGAAATCTTCACAGATTGAGACTATTCTATTATAATCAGAGTCAACTAGTATTTATAAGATTCAGATCTTTCTGAGCTTTGTGAATTTCTATAGACAGTTTATCTTTGCATTTATAAGAATATTCTTAGCTCTTACAGACATGCTGAAGAGTGAAAATAAGAAGAAGTTATCTCATAAATAGAGAATGAAAAGATTATTAAGAAAAGAGAACTGTGAGAACTTTCTTATCTTAGAAGCTCATGAGATCTTTGTAAGATTGAAATAGATATTCACAGACACAGTGATACTGTTTCACTTTAATCTCTTACTCTTAATCAGATTGAAGACAGATGTCTTCTTCTTTATAATTTCAGAAATAGTCTCACAACTACAGTCAAATGAGAACTGAGTTTCAGTGATCTTTTTCTCATAAAAGATGCAATCTGCAGAGATCAACTATAACATTCATAATCAGAAGCTTCTTATAATAGTGAAATTCTTTCATCACTGATATCACTACTTTAAGAGCCTTGTAACAGTGATTACTATTAGAACTGATCATAACAGCTTATAACAGTTTACTTCAATTAAGAAACTCTTGCAACAGTAGATTTACTGAGCTCAGAGACTGAGTGAGTTCTGATTCAAGATAGAATATATCAAGACAACTAAGAACTCAGCAGATGAATTCTCTCACAGATCAGACTATATTAAGAAGATCAGAATAACAGATATAGAGAGACTAGAGAAGACAGAAAAGCTTCACAGAATACTCAGACTGAGTGTTGTGAAGAGATTGACTAAAGAGTCTCTCAATTCTCTATTAGAGAAGAGAAAGAAGAGAGAAAAGAAGCCTGTATAACTACTCTCTATAACACTGAGAGTCAACACTCTGAGAATCTCTGTAAGAATTCTTGAAGAGAGTATCTATAATCTGAAGAATTTACAGGCTTTGAGAAACACTGCAGAAGATCTGATGTAAGAAGAAACAGAGTATAAGTCTTTATAAGATCTTCTATTCAGATTGTCTGAACTGTAACTGAAGAATGAATATACTCAGTATATTCAGAAACTGCTCACAGCAGAGATCAATCCTGCAGAAATAAAGAATTGAAGAGACTTAAATAATCTCTTGTGAAGAGAGAGCTGGATTTATATGCCTGTGAATGAGTTTCTATACATAGAACTTATCAAAAGATATTATGACTCTTCTCTAATAGGTCATTTTACAGACACTAGAACTCATGAGTTACTCATAAGAAAATACTTCTAACTGAAGATATGAGAACTTGTGAAGAAGATAGTGAATTCTTATACTATTTATCAGAGTTCACAGATAGTGCAGTTCAGGCTATATGAAGAACTTACTTCTCTATTCATTCTGCAGAAACCTTGAAAATAGCTAGGAATAAATGCTCTTATAAGTCTCTCTGAAAGCAAGAATATATATAATGCCTGCTTTGACAGTGTGCTGATGATAGTGAATTACTTTATCAAGATAGCACACTTTATACTCACTTATAAGAACTTAAAGTCAAAGAATTTGACTCACATCTTTATTTATAATATAATTCAGTTGCATGAGTTATCTGTGAATATTGTCTCAGATAGAGAATTAATCTTTATAGAAGAGTTCTGATCTGATCTGATAACTATACTGAAGATTTTACAAGATCTAAGCACAGCTTTTCATCAACAGACAGATGATCAGACAGAATATCTAATAAGTATATTGAAACAGTATCTGCAGTACTTTATCAATTATAATCAGAATAACTGAGTGTATTGATTATCACTTATAGAGTTTATATACAATAACTTAAAGCATGTCAGTACAGATAAAATCCTCTTTGAGATGCTCACTGAGACTTATCTGTGAATGATCTTGATGAACTCATGAGAGTACACTATAGAGTGTGATAATACCTGTGAACAGACTGAGAGAATTCAGAAGATTCAGAAGAAAGTCTGTGAATTCTTGAGAAAGACTCAAGAGTATTAGAAGAGATACTATAACTTCAAGTATATTATAAAGAGTTTTAAGAAAGATGATAGAGTCTGACTAAGTCTAGAAAATATCATTATATAGAGATCTAGTAAGAAGCTGAATCTCTTGCAGACAGAGTCTTATAAGATTATGAAGAAAGTTAGTTTATAGTTCTACAGATTGAAATTATTATCTAAATTACAGATATACAATATTTTTCATATCTCTTTACTTCATAAATATAAGAAATTCTTAGAAGAGAACTCTGTGACTCATCACTCTATTCACAGAGTACTAGAGAGTAAAAGAGAATATCAGATTAAAGAAATTATTAACTCAGAGAAGTGAGATTACAAGCTCTGATTTAAGATTCAGTGATAAGAGTATTCTGACAAGATAAATGAGTTCACTTGAGAATCATCTGAGCAGATAAGACATCTGCAGAAGCTGAGACATGACTTTCATATTATAAATTCTGATAAGTTAGAATGACACAGTCTTCACTAAGAATCTGATTGTAATAAAGATATTAACACTGTTATTTATAAATTCTAGTCTATAAGATAATGAGTTTCTACTGGAATGAACAGTCTGCAGTATATATAAGAGAAGAAGAAATCATATTCTCATTAAGCTAAAAAACAAGAAAATAAACAAAGTCATGAACACAATTTGAAGACTAATAAAGAAAAAATAAAGAAAATTCATATTCATATTCTTAATATCTGTAACACTTAACTTCTTTATAACTATTAATTTCTCTCTTCAAAGAAGCAGAGAGTATCATGCTCATAGTACAGACAATTATTGCATTTGATATGAAGACTGTCAGAAATGCACAGACTTCAGAGAAGTCAGACATCAGAGTACACACAGTTGTGATAGAATCTTGAGAGCTGGCTGTCTGCATATGTGATCAGATATCTCTTACAAAGCTATGTTCACTTTCTCAGTTGTGCTGAAGTATTCAGCTCAGAAACAATTGAGATGTGAAGAGAGAACTTATCTGCTCAGATTAACTTCTGTCATGAATTCATGACATTTACATTGTCTTGATTACTCAGATTTTACAGATATCTGAGAATTCATCTCTCATTGACAATGAGATTGCAGAAATGCACTGCGGCATGAGAATCATTGATAGAGAATCTAGGCATATTTGCATATACCTGGTCAGTGATTGTGTGAGTAGAGAGAGAGTGATCATAGATCTGCAGAGTTATAGAAGATACTGATAACATAGAGAGCTTTGTAAGAACTATCAGCTAGAGTCTGTAAGAAATTACTTATGAGAAGACTTACAGCAAAGAAGAGAACTGCACTACTTAGAGTTAGAGACTGGTCTGAGAGAGGCAGAGAGTTAGCTGCTGATCTGAAGATCAGATGCAGTAACAGAGCTGAGAGAGATAAAGGCATAGTTGTGAATAACAGTGTTTCTGCTTCATCAGCTGATAAAAAGTAATCAGAGAAGTTATGAGAATACTCATGAGAAGCTCAGCAGCAGTCAGACATTGTTATAAAGATATTGAAATTGAAAAATTTTTATTCTTGAGAAGTTCTTGAATCAATACACAGATATTGTTAGAAACACTCTCTCTCTATTATCTGAGTGAAAACACTTCACAGATGAATGAAGATACTCACAGTTTATAAGAATAAAAGCTGTTATAGAAAAAGAAAAAAGAAGATGAGATTTCATGAACAGATCTGAGATATTTATACTACTCTAGAGAGATTTGTTTACACTGTGAGTAATTCTGTGAAACAGTCAGATCACTCTAGTAAATAAGAGTGATTGTGAATTACAGGCCTGAATCTTTCTATATGACTATAAAGAGTGATTACAGACTGTGAATATCTTGATTCTACAATTCTACAGAGTTGATAAAAGAATGGAAAATTTCTCACAATTCTACAGTGTTAAAGAACAATGATTTATGAGAATAAGTGAAAGATTAACTCACAAATATTTCTCTTTGATGAGAATAATCTTACAGAGAGTGATTCATCTATAAGATAAATCTGTATGATAATCATATAAGAATCTTATGAAAATAATTAAGAGTCAATCAGAACTCTTCTATATGAAAGATGCAAGATGAATCTATGTGATAGTTAGAGAAGAATCTGTAAATCATAAAGAATCTCACAGAATAAGAAACTGAGTGACAGACTCTTTTCTCTTTATAATAATAAGAGATTTTTTCTCACTGAGGTTTTTTATAGATGTGAAGGATTTTTAGTGAGTATCACTGCAGCGCTGAGCTGACTATGAAGTCACTCAGTGAAAGGCTTCACAGATGAAGTCTTAGAGAGAGAGAAGTATGTAAGAAATCTCACTTCTCACAGATTCTTTATCTCTATTTCTATCTCTTGTGTAATTAATAGGGCTAGTGGCCCTTGACTACACACAACTATGTAGACTGAAGTTCATGAATACTATTTACAACTCAGCTTGAATGCTATTATACATTTAATCTCTACATTTTATCTTTCTACTGTGAATACTTCTAGTAGTTAACAGTACATATCATGCCAAGCTGCAAACACCCGAATAATCGCCTGCGAGCACTTATTCTTACAAATTCTCTCAGCTTATTCACAGACATCACTACACTCTATAGTATACTCTTATGTATTTATCAAGATTATCTGTAGATGAGTCTCAGTGAGTATCTTAAAGAGAATTTTATCTGTGCTGATATACTTTGAGTTGTTATATATAAACTCTGTGAGTGATAATCAATACACTCAGTCATTCTGATTATAATTGACAAAGCACTGCAGATACTATTTCAATATACTTATCAGATATTCTATCTGATTATCTGTCTATTAATGAAAAGCTGTGCTTAGATCTTATGAGATTTTCAGTATAGTTATCAGATTAGATCAGAATGCTTCTACAAAGATTAATTCTCTATCTGAGATAATATTCACAGACAATTCATGTAACTGAATCACATTATAAACAAAGATATAAGTCAAATCCTTTGACTTCAAGTTCTTGTAAATGAATATAAAGTGTGTTATCTTGATAAAGTGATTCACTATCATCAGCACACTGTTAAAATAGACATTATATATGTTCTTGCTTTCAGAGAGACTTATAAGAACATTCATTTCTAGCTATTCTCAAGATTTTCATAGAATGAGTAGAGAAGTAAGTTCTTTATATAATCTGAACTGCACTATCTGCAAATCCTGATAAACAGTATAAGAATTCACTATCTTTTTCATAAGTTCTCACATCTTTGATCAGAAGTATTTTCTTATAAGTAACTTATAAGTTCTAGTATCTATAAAATAACTTACTAGAGAAAAGTCATGATATCTTTTAATAAGTTCTATACATAGAAACTCATTTATAAGTACATAAATCTGACTCTCTCTTTATAAGAGATTATTTAAGTTTCTTCAATTCTTTATTTCTGCAGAATTGATTTCTGCTGTAAGCAGTTTCTGAATATACTGAGTATATTTATTCTTCAGTTGCAGTTCAGATAATCTGAATAGAAGATCTTACAAAGACTTATACTCTGTTTTCTCTTGTATCAGATCTTCTATAATGCTTCTCAAAGCCTGTAAATTCTTCAGATTATAGATACTCTCTTTAAGAATTCTTACAGAGATCTTCATAGTGTTAACTCTCAGTGTTATAGAAAATAGTTATACAGACTTCTTTTCTTTCTCTTCTCTCTTCTCTTACAGAGAATTAAGAGACTCTTCAGTCAATCTCTTTATAACACTCAGTCTGAGTATTCTATGAAGCTTTTCTGTCTTCTCTAGTCTTTCTGTGTCTGTTATTCTGGTCTTCTTAATATAGTCTGATCTGTGAGAGAATTCATTTACTGAGTTCTTAGTTTCCTTGATATATTCTATCTTGAATCAGAACTCACTCAGTCTCTGAGCTCAGTGAATCTACTACTGTGAAAGTTTCTTAATTGAAGTAAACTATTGTAAACTGTTATGATCAGTTCTAACAGTAATCACTATTATAAGACTCTTAAAGTAGTGATATCAGTAATAGATGAATTTCACTATTATAAGAAGCTTCTGATTATAAATATTATAGTTGATCTCTGTAGATTATATCTTCTATGAGAAAAAGATCACTGAAACTCAGTTCTCATTTAACTGTAATTATAATTCTATTTCTGAAATTGTAAAGAAGAAGATATCTGTCTTTAATCTGATTAAGAGTAAGAGATCAAAGTGAAACAGTATCACTGTATCTATGAATATCTGTTTTAATCTTACAAAAACTCTATAAGCTTCTGAGATAAGAAAGTTCTTACAGATCTTTCTTCTCAACAATCTTTTCATTCTCTATTTATGAAATAACTTCTTCTTATTTTCACTCTTCAGTATGTCTGTAAGAGTTAAGAAGATTCTTATAAATACAAAGATAAACTATCTATAGAAATTCACAAAGCTCAGAAAGATCTGAATCTTATAAATACTAGTTAACTCTGATTATAATAGAATAGTCTTAATCTATGAAGATTTCATCTGAATATCATCTGCAGTGATTATATATTCTAGGAAATTAATCTGACAGACACTGAAGTTATACTTTATAAGCTTAATATACAGTTCTGTCTCATCTAAGATCTTTAATATACTTTGTATATACTCAGTGTGTTCTTTCTTCTTCACAGAGTACATTATCACATTATTCAGATATATTATTATAAAGATATTCAGATATACACAAAGTATTTTATTAATAAAAGACTGAAATGTCATAAAGATATTAGTCAGATTAAAAGATATTATTAGATATTTAAATAATTTCATTACAGTTCTAAAGACAGTCTTTTATTCATTCTCAGACTGCATTTACAGTTATATATATATATTGATTATATTTAGTTGTGTGAATATAACAGCTTCTGTAAGATGATTGATTACATTCTTAATCAGAGATAGAAGATAGTGACTCTTTATTATCTTAAAGTTCAGATTATAGTAATCTATATATAATCTGAGATTTTCATTCTTCTTCTTCATGAATATCACAGAGGCTTTCACAGAGATCTATAAAGATTGAATAAAATCATTCTTCAGATTCTTCTTTATATAGATCTGTAAGATCTCTGTCTTATAATGAGAGAGCTTATAGATTAATTCTCAGAAGAGTTTCTACTCTTCTATCAAATCTATTATCAGATTCTTCTCATAGTGAGAAGAAAGCTCAGCTGTCTTTACTAAGCTGAATATCTCTGTAAGATCTCAGTATTTCTCTGATATCTGAAGCTCAGTTTTCATGACTGTGAGATTCTTAGACACTTATAAAGCTATTATATAGATAAGCTTGTCTTCTCTAATTAACTTTACAGTATTAACTAATTCTATCTCTGTGAGTGAGTCTGTCAACACTGATTAAAAGTATAAACCTGACTTATGAACAGCTATGTATGAATTATATCTTTGAAGTTATACAAGTTTTAAATACATATTATCTGTGATATTCATAATAATCACAGTTTCTGTAAATCTTTTTCAGATTTGAGAGAGATCTTGTAATTCAAAGATAACTTTTATAAGTCTCTCAGTTCTCAGATCTAAGTTCTCATACTCTGCTTATTATAAGAGCAGATTCTCAGTTTTTATCTTTCAGCTTATTTACTCTGTGAGCTTTAGAGACATTACAGTGATCTGAGATTCTGAGTTCATCAATACTTTTCATACTTATGAGATAGTAGCACTGCAGTGTAATCTCTCTTTATAAGTAAGTATTTTCATTAAGAAAGTAACAGATTCAGATATTAGCTTCAAGACTCTTAAGAAGACTGTTACTAACTCTGTTTATAACTTCTCAAATTTCTATTTTAATGTATCTGAACAGTTTACACAGAGATATTCTGATTTAGAATAGATAAAGCAGAGTCTCTTTTTCTTAATCTCTCTATTATATACTCTATTTATAGAAGCTTATGAAGCTCTCTCTCTCTGCTCAGCAGTCAGATATGAATCTCTCTATATCTTATCATCTTTTTCTGATAAATCTGTTCTCTGTTATTCTAGTTCTTATGAGACTGATCAGTGATCTGCTCTTCACAGATCTGTGACTCTCACAGTGATTTATAAGTAATGAATAAGAGTTATCAGTTTCTTCAGAGTTAAGAACTTAAAGTCTTACTCAATGAGCTTGTTCTACATATCTTTATTCAGTCTCTTTATAAATATCATTATTCAGATCTTGTTTCAGAGCTCTATTTTCACAGATCTTAATTTATATTATAATTTTATAAAGTACTGTAAGTAGTCTTTATCAGATTTCTTATCTCTTTTTCTATTATTAATAATTATATCTCAGATGTTCTCTATTCAGCTTACAGAGTTTCTTAACTTATTCTCTAGATAAATCTTGAGAACAAATCAGTAAGATCTCTTATAATCATTTTTTAAATAATTCAGTCAGTTCTTGACTTCAGTGTAATAGAGATCTGTTATTATATAGATGATAGCTTCTTCATCTTTCATATCACATAGCTGGGCTTGTAAGTCAATTTCAAATACAAACTTGTAAAAGCTTTTATAGATTGTGATTTAATAAGTGATCTTAAGTAATCACAGCTTAAGAAAGTTTCTTTTCAGTTTATAAGTATCTCTGAAGATCATGTCTAGAGACTGAGTTTAAGAGTGTTTACAGATAGTAAGTATTTCTTGTAGAAAAATAGCTTGATTCTGTAAGAGATGCTCAAGAATGTTCTTCACTGAGATTGATTTATTTGAAAATTCAGAGAGTTTCTCTGTTACAGATGCAGAGAATGATATTCTGTAAGTACTTAATAAGTTCTCTGAGACTTCTTCTACAGAGATTATTTATAATTCAGATAACTGTTTCTAAGTATCTGCAGTAGAGTTCACAGAGATTAAAGTATATAAGTTTCTAGTTCTTTCAGTTATAATAGATGATTGCTGACTGACTGAGCTTGAAATGTAAGAATAAGTACTCACAGATGATTATTTAAGTATTTACAGCTTAGTGTGATATGTACTGTTAACTACTAGAAGTATTCACAGTAGAAAGATAAAATATAGAGATTAAATATATAATAGTATTCAAGCTGAGTTATGAATAGTATTCATGAACTTCAGTCTATATAGTTATGTGTAGTCAAGGGCCGCTAGCTCTATTGATTACACAAGAGATAGAAATAGAGGTAAAGAATTTGTGAGAAGCAGGATTTCCTACAATAACTCTTATCTGATAACTTGTATGAATAATTATTTTATATATATATATCTCTAAATCTTTCTCTTTAATTAATTGAAAATTCTGAATTCTGAACACTTCTTTAAATATTTAATTTAAATCTTTATATTTCATATTAATTATGTCTTCAGTTCAATCTCAAGATACATTACAAAGTTAATATATAATATCTAAAATCAGAGTTGAAGAATTATCAAAGAGTGTTTCTTACAGTGAATACATAAACTAGTATAAATAATCTTACATTTATAAGAGTTATACATTATTATATCAATGAGAACTGAACTTATTAAGAGATATTAATTGAATTTAAATTATTAATTAGTAGTCATACTGAGAATTATATAATAGAGATATTAATGACAGTGATTAAAAATAACTATTAAAATATTAATTTCAGTCTTCTTATAATTATAACTGATAATACTGTAAATAACTATACTATAATAAAGAGCTTAAAGTAAAAATTGACTTTGTATTTCTGAAATAATAAATAAGGTTGTATTCTCTACATTACTTATATGATTTAACTTATGATATAAACACTGATAAAGAATCTTAATATTAAGATAATAAATAATAAGATAACTGATTCTTAAGATAAGAATGAGATAAAAGTGATTACTTAAGTAACTTTTATATTTACTTTATAAAAGATAATGTTTTTTAATAATACTTTTTAATAATACTTTTTAATAATACTTTTTAATAATACTACTATTAATTTTAAATAGATTAATTAATGATTTAAATATTATAGATTTAAAATATTATTAATATAATTTATATCTTCTTTAAATACTAATAATAATTTTATAATATTTAATAAATAAATAAATCAGTCACATCACTGAATATAATACAGAATGTTAAAATATAGTGAAGTTTAATATATAAAATAGCTATTCAGACTTTTTAATTATATTAGATAATTAATTATTAAGTGTAATACTCTGATTAAGAAATGATTTAGATATTAAAACTTTCTGATATAAAGTAAACTTAGTGAAGATATATGATTGATTTACTGTTTCAGTTTTATAAAATAATGAAGATAGTTTTAATCACTTATATATTAATACTGCAGTCAGTCTGATAAGTGTATAATAATTTATTTACTCATTTTAAAAAGCAGTTAAATCTCTTAAAAAGAAATTCAGTCTGAGATAACACTATAGTATAGACTATTATTACTATAAGAAATAAACTAGTATATTATTACAGTAAAACTGAACAATCTTTTACAGAGTACTATACTATAATAACTTTACTAGATTTCTCTCATTGAGTTAATATCTACATATCTCAAGATTGAATAGAGAAGAAATAAGACTTATATATTAAATTAATCTGAGACTACTATAATACTAACTATCAGAGATTTGAATAAATATATATTAAAGATATAAAGATAGTGAAATATAATTCTCTAATAAGTAATAATCTTTGATAATACTTTATATTATATAGAACTATAATACTAACTTTGAAATAGAACTTATATATATTAATTACAACTGAAAATCAGATAAAACTATATACTTATTTAACTAAATTTAACTACTATCTTCAAGATAATCTGATAAATTTATATATTAAATTAATTCTAGAGTTATAAAAAATTATTAAGAGTATATATTTAATTATTACACTGATAATACATAATATTCTAATAATTTCATTGATAGAGATGAGAATAAAGTGAAAGTTTAATTTAAGCTAAGATATTTATTACTATTATTAGAGACAATTATAAGAAGAAATAATTAAGAAACTTATAATTATAAAATATAAAATTATCAGATAGTTTAATATCTCTGATTACAGTATATTAGAGAAGTATAGTTTTTATAAGAAAGTAAAGAATAAACTTATATATAAATATATTTAGTTATTTCATAAGTGTTATTAATAATTATTATTAAATTCTAATTATATAAGTAATTACTGAATAAACTGAATAAAACTGAATTTAATCTTCAGTCTCAGTCTTATTATAATTTTAAAAGAATGATTATCTTTTATAGTTTATTCTAAGAAATTACTCTTATTTCACTGTTCTTGTATTAAATCTGATCATTTTTCACATTATTTCTCTTATAAATGATTCATTTTCAGATTTTTTTAATACTTGATTCTGATGAGACTTATATCAAGAAATGTATGAGATCAGACCAAATGAGATTAAATGTGAAATTCATGATTCTGCCGGCTAGTCTAAGTTTAGCCCGTTGATCAGTGTTCTACACTTTTCATATATTATAAAAAAAATAGTGAATACAATTAAGAATTAGAAACAGTGCATGTGAGAGAATTAAGTTCATTGAATTGATACTAGAGTTCTACTATCTGCATCACTTGCTAATAAATAGTATAAACTTGAAGTTCTCAATTGTGAAGCTTGAGATTAGTGTTTTTGTAAATACTTGGGGTTTTTATGAGCTCTTAGATTGTGGATTTACAGATACAGATACAAATCTGCTTATAAACACTTCGAGTTATAACTTTATAGATGGTCGAGCTCTAATAGGAAGTAGTGGAAATAAGTCAAAATTTGGATATGTTTTTCAACTCCGAATATATGAAAATGGAATGTAGAAAATTAACCCTTTCCTGAGAGATAAAAATTCGTAAAAAGTCATGAATAAGCCTCCTGAGTACTGCTTGAGAGGCTCGTGTGGCACTTAGACGCAACATCGTTCATTGTAGCAAGGCAGCCCAATATTATTACTCTGGGCGGACCCGAATAGCCGATAAAACGAATAAAACATAACATGTTGGGATTCATCGTGATGGGCAAAATATTTCTGTTTCCTGATGGCTGCGTTTGGGGGGCGGGGCGGGGGGGGGGAAGAAAAGAATCCAGAGATTTGAAAAGTTGAGGAATGTTCATCACTCGAGCCACTTCGCGGTGACGCTACCGTATTTCTCTCCTGTTCAAGTTGACCCCGTTAGTGTCCGAATTAACCCATTCTAATAGTTGTTTTTTCCTCGTCTTGTAAGACATTAAAGCAAATCAAATTTCCCATTTTCTTTTTTTGCTGTTGTTGTTGGACCCGATATACGTACCTTGACAGACCAGTTCAAATCTCATCTCTGCGGAAAAATAAGTGACGCCAATCGAATACTCGACCTCGTAGTAGTCCTCGCCGTGGTTTCCCTGCTTACGCTTGAATTTCGAGCGCGGGATCGAGGAAAGGTTGTAGTTTAAGACGCAATGTTCGCGGCAGTCTAGATGAACGTTAATTTAGCAAGGGAACAGCCACAGGCATTTAGTGGGTCAGAAACACGAGACGACGGTTTGCGGGTAAGAAGGGAAAGAAGTAAAGGGTTGGGCCTGGTTCACCTTGATTCAAGTAGACCGGTGCGCTCGATCCATCTAGCGGAGAATAGTATATCGAGCTCGAGAATACCAGGGGATCATCGAGAGGGACGGCGCGGTACAGAGGGAAGGATTTTGGGGTGTTTTCTTGGACTTTGTCGCCCTGTTTTGTTTGATGTTATTATCAATGCCTAACATGACGTTATAGCATGCTCCAATATATAGATGACTCTCGCAAACACAAAAAGAAGGAAAAGGAGAAAGGAAAAGGGGTTCGCCGCGTGGGAGAGAAGATGGGGATCGGAGGAGAGGACACAACGTACCCGTTTGATACACCACTGCATGCACTCGGAATGCTTATAAAGGCCCTCGTACTTGTCCCAAACTCTGTAACGGGGTTCATATTAACAGTGAAATAACATGGCGGTTGAGTGAAAACAATTGCACAGGAAGAAAGGGATTCACCGTACTTTTTGTCCGTTGGCATACCCTGCTTCCATGGCATCCACAGTACCAACCCATAATTACCACGACAGTATCGCGATCTGACATTCCAGGTTGGCGTAGCAGAGAGTTGTGATTTGCCTTTCATAACGGCCCCACGGACAATTGCAGTCCATCTTCATGGGGCAAAAAAGTCAGAATACATGTGAGAGAGGGAGAGAGTTGAAGAATAGTCAATATAATATACAGACCCATTAGGCGGCTGTAGAATTGGAATAGGTGAAACAGCCTGTTTGATTTGGCGGTAGAGATAAGTACTTTCCCCAAAGCCGCCAACAAGGATAACTGCGCTGATGGGACCCTGTTTGGACGCTGCTTTGATTTGATCGTTTAGCAATGCAAGTACTTCTTCTATCACCGGCCGGAATACATCTTTCATTTCGGTGTAGGTCATCTCCAAGAATCCAGCACAGATTCCGACGCTGGGATCGTCTTCGACTCCGGGAACTGGATGTATTGAATTCCGAGGTTAGGTGGTGTTACATGATACAATGGAGAAAAGTAGCTAGTGCGCTAGGCTAGCAACTTACTGGGAATCTGGAATTCAATATCTTCTTCATCTTCGTCTTCATCCTCTGTTCCAAAATTGCGTTTTGTCTGTGTGTTTCGTTAGACGGCTGCTGCGGTTCTGAATCGGTGCTCTCGCGAACACTTGCCTCCTTTTCAAAATGGCTCATTGCCTGAAAGCGGAAAAGAGTCAGTGAACGGTGTATGAGTTAAGGAGATATGAATAGAAAACTATCTCTCACCATCGCCTTCGCATTTTTGGAGATAGGCTTTCCGTTGAGTTTTCTCATTAGGACCTCCTCGAACTTCCGGTTCAGAAATGTACTCCCGCACTGGCTACCTCCGCCAATAGCAGTCTCCTCCACCTCATATGGGTAATCCACAGATTTCATCTTGTACGTAATCAAGTCCACAGTCCCTCCACCAGCATCACAGATTACCACGCTCTCCCCAACCTTGATGTGGTGTGGATCTAGCGCTTTAAGTGCATAAACAGCAGCCGCCTCGGGCTCCGACGTCATCTGAAGAGATGTGGTGTCGCCCATACCGGCTCTCATCGCAGCAGTTCGCGTCTTCTTCTTGGCAAGATCGGACCAGACAGCAGGGACAGTGATGATCCAATCCAGCTGGCAATCCTTCATCACGGCTGAGCCGTAGAGTTTCTCCAAGTGAGCGACGGCATGCCTGCGCAGACCTGTCAGGTATGCGGTTACGATATCTTCTGTAGTGCGCTGATATTCAGGGGGAGACACGAAGAGGTCCTTTAGTGTCCTTGAGAGTTGAGTCAATCTGCCGACTCGGGAATTGTCTGGATCCAGGTCCAGTTTGAACCAGATATGTCTCTCCTGTCCATGTTTGATCTGGAAACCCCATTTGAATTGTTCGTTTCCTGGGCCGTCGAAGCGGATTTCACTGTGGAAAAGAGTAAATTAGTCGGTCATGCTTGAAATTCAACCTACTGTGAGGTCGAGGGTTTTCATATATTTCCCTTACGTTGGAACTTTTTGACTGCTTACTCCTCGACCCCAGTCGGTGATAGGGATAGCAGCGTCGGTTCGCTAGTTTTAACAAGAAAATAGCGGACTGCTATTAGCCTCAACCCTGCTGAAACCCTGCGAGAACTTGCCCCTCTCCCCCCCCGCAAAAGTCGAGATATTCACGACATACCTGGGACGGGTCACTGAACGCAAGGCCAGAATACGTCGTCCCGAAGTCGACGGCTATCATAATACTTGTAAGCATTTTGGTAGGAACAATTTCTTGATCTCTGCTTTCCAGCAAAATAAAGCTACAAATTGCTCTCCTGGTGTCTGGCACGAATGTGGAAACGATCGATATTTGGGGAAGACCGACGTCCTCGGCCACAGCACGAGCGCAGGCGAATTTATATATGTACGCACATTACATGTATGTACTAGAACCCCGCGTACACAGGTTTGGGTGGAACGCCGAAGAGGCTCTGCTTGGTGGGTGCTGGTTGAGTGTCAATCAATATTAATGGCCCAGCTCAGACGGGAATTGTCACAACCCTGATCGGACCAGCGCATGTTCGTATTTATCGCGCTCTATTGGTGGTGGCCTGCTCGGTAGCAAGGATCCATGCTCTAGACCGTGCTATCTATGGCCGGCAGTGCACGCCAGTCGTCCCGTTGTTGTTGAACGCCCTGGAGAACAAAGTGCTCATATTTTAGTGCTGCCGTGACCTGCCACGTCTGTCAGCCTTGTCCCAAGGAGAGCGGGCTGGCTTGACTCCTCAATGAGCTCATGGGAAATGTTCGTGTCTTCCTATAAGGCGAAAGGGTCCAGTGTATCTACACCCGTAGAGATCGTTTTCTTTCATAGTACAGGACATACATGACATTCTACGAGATAATAATACGCTTTGCCAACCTTCAAACATGAACTCGAGGGGAGATGCGTCGACGTTGTCGACAGCTCGGAAAATTGAGGAGCTGGATCATTTGATCGAAGTCGATGAACTACAGCAAGATTTCGCCGCGCTTGAGAATATCCCAGACGAAGAAAGGTCAATATTATTTTTCCTCCATGAACTGGAACGTGCAAATCAAGGTCTCCTTGTCCATCCCAATCTAACCATGTCATCAGCATGAGAAGCAAAGTTGGCACTGCAGAAGCGATATTGGATTCGCAAACAACGACTACAGCACCCCGCCGCCTGGGAAAAGACCGGCCCCGTTCAAAAAGTGCTACAGGAATACGCCCAGACGTCGGAAACCAGAGCCCTGTTCGTAATGTCCATGTTCAAGAACCGAGCGCCACTCGGCCACCTGTGCCTCCCCACAGGTCAGCAGCCGGGAAAGACAACGCCTTTATTCCAAAATCCCATGCGGAAAAAGAACCTCCCAGATACGTCTATAGAGGTGCGCTCGACGATTCCCCCGAGATGGAACTTACCCACCAGGTACACCGCGGTATCACGCAGGCCGGGATGGGGGCGTCGTATGCTGAAAGAGCTAGGAGAGCTGTTGCCCCTGAGATAGATATCGAAGGCATGTATCAGGAGCTTATGTACTACCGTCGCGCTACACAACATGCATTCCGGGAATCCGAGTATTATAAAAGGGTTGCTGGCTCGCTCCATAAAGAGCTGGAGGACTGTAAGAAAGATCTATGGGAGGCGCAGGACGAGAAGAAGGCGCTGGGACAGCAAATCCTAGACCTAGGAACGGTAGCGGAAGGGGTGACGGACGAAGTCCTGCGAAGAATCTTCCAAAATACCATCGGATCCGCGGTAGAAGCTCACTCCAAGGTTTTTGGCAAACCCACAGGTGACGATGCTGAGCGTTTGGGGAGACTGCTCAGCCCGGAATGTACTAAGTTGCTACAGCAGTTTGGTAGAAAGTACTACCACAGCTTGCTTGCCAGTGCACTCTTCAAAGAAACTGCTGATGCAGTCGGGAAGAAATACGTGGTGGGAGCAACATCGGGAATTTTAAGGCTCACCAGAGAACTTGGCGTGGACCTTGATCCCCGTAGTTCATTGACGTTTTTACAGGTGTTAGAGGAAATTCTCCATTTACCATCGATGGGTGAGCTGTCTCCACTATCAGTAATTATACATAAGGCCGAGGAGAGCAACTGGGTGCTAACTAAACGGACGCTGTTGATCAGGGGTACCACAGCGGGAAATTAACGTGTGGAGATCCAGCTTCGTGAAGCTTCTCCAATACCTACCCGAAGTCAAGGAACTAGCAAATTCTTCCGGGGCCAAAGCGAGCGCAGAATCAGAGCTTTTGGAACTCGTCGATGAGGTATGGGCGAAACTGGAACCGCACATCCCCCTAGGAGACAAGGGCCGTCGCGGTCTGCAGAAGCTATTAAAGCTCCAGGCAAACCTTCGCGTGAAAACTAGCCTGTCCCTCGCGTCCTACGAGCTCAAGTTCCACGAACCGGGCACGCAGTTCAACGTTTCGACCATGAGAATTGTCGATATTACGGAGGGGGAGTGCGAGGACGACGAACTTCACAGACTCGACAGTGAGAGTTGCGGTCGAAAACTCGTTGTCGGGTATTGTTTTTTTCCGGCTCTTTATAAATGGGGCAATGATCGTGGATTTGATAATGAGAAGGGCCATGTCGTCGCGCGCGCTACTGTCTTGCCTGTCTATGAAGATGACCCCTTTTTACAGCAGCAGATATTCGATGGTAAGTGTGCATGAGGCATGTGTCAGCATCGTTGCCCCTTTTTTTCCCCGCTCAATATCATTGGTTTTACTTTCTTCTCTTTTCATTTCGGTTGAACTGGCAAAAATTGCGTGATATCCTTGCGGGCGAACTTCCGACCCAAATTTTCGGCATAGGTTTCTGACTTGCATTTTCTCCTCCCTTGTTCCTCATCAGACGCCAACCAACCACCAAAACTCGACGACATCCCGATGGCAAATTCTCAATCTTGAAGCGTCAACGAAATTCTTAAAATCTAGTCCACGCCCATTAGCGGATAATTCGAGTCTATAAGCACGGCTACATATAAGAAAAACAAACCGGTTATCGTCGAATTAATATTTCTTTTAGTTGCGATCATTGCAGTTCATTACATCCCCCCCAACTTTTTTTTTTTCCCATCTAGTGTAGTCTGGGTTTGGGTTGTGGCGAGGGGCGACGAGACGAGGAGAGAGAGGGGGCTGCCCGACCACACAATTGACACTTGACACTTCAACTGTGCGTGTAGTTATATATATATGTGAGATAATAGTTAGGAGGATGTTGAAGAGGGTTGTTGAACTATTTTCATGGGCTCTGGCAATGGGATAGTTATATGGGAAATAGAGTTATAGCATCGAAGGGGGGAAGTGCTTCCCCATTGTTCATTGGCAGGTCAATAAATGTGGAAATTCCAGGAAGAGTTTCTTTTTAAGAGGATACTGTATACAACGCCCTTTTTTCACTATTAATTGAAGAAGACACTGCATTGACATGTAGAGAACCTCCTACCTAAACGAGTATCGCTTGATCGCGCCAGCCCCAGATATAACTATCTACCATTGCACCCAGTAGCTCTACGAGAGTCGTATGCCTATTATAGCATGCAACCGATTCATTCCACCGGGAACGAGCATGATACGGTATGGAGTGCGATGAGAGCCACTTCAAGTTCATAGTTGAAATACATTTAAGATTCGGCTTTCTTTAATCATTCTGCATATAATAAAACCATCATGTTCTGTGGGTTACTTCATTTTTTAATACTCTTGGTTTCCACCGTTTCTTCCGACGAATCCATTGCACCCCAGTTTTCCAACCCAGGATCGCCCTTATCGAAATTTCCGAGAAATAGAGCTCTAACAGATCAAATGGAAAACGAAAGGGAAAAGAAGAATCCATGTCATATCACATTGGTCGGAGTAATAAAAAGGAATAAAAAAACATATAAAGTAACAAGAGAAATGAAAAATGAAAAAAAACAGGAAAAAAAAAGAGGCAACGAGGATCGAAAAAATTTCATAGGAAAGTGGGTGTGGCTGTACACATTACAGGAGAGGGAATACATCATAGACGCAATTAAAGTATAACGGACACAGAAAGAAAAGGAAAGAGGAAAGAAATGTAAAATAGAACAGCAACGTAACAAGATATTGCAAAGGTGCAAAAAGGAGACAAAGGGAATTGTAACAAAACGAATAAAAGGGAGCTCGTAGAACATTCAAATGACAGGACTGGACATATGTATTAACAATGGTCCACAGTAAAGCCACAACAGACGGTGGAAATTGTATCAAGGGAGAAGGCGAGAGGCAGGAGATGTCGGGAATATGGATGCTGATTGCAGTGAGTGGTCTAGAAGAAGAGGTATGCCAAGAGGAAACTGAGGAAACAAAGACCAGCAACAACTCGCAATGGGACGCCAATTTCCGCCGGCTGAGGGGGGTGCTGCTGTAGCCCAGAAGATGTCGATCCTGGTGCGGTGCTGCTGATTTTTCGTTGTCCTAGACCCTGATCTGCAAGCTGATCTCTCAATTTTTCGATTTGTGCTCTGGCTTCCGCAAGTTTGGACTTCAGCTCTTCACTTGCGGTATCTTCTTTTGGTGGTACGGCGGCGAGAGGGGAATGCCTCGATTCGGCTTTTGGGGCATCCGATGACGTCGCATCTGGTAGAGCAGCTCGGACTGCTGTTGGTGTATCAAATTTAGAGGCATTGGGGGAGGTGTACGCCGGGGGTTCTTCCTCAGGAGAAGCCTGCACAAGCAATCTATGTAAACGTGGATCCTCTCCGAGGCCAGTGGGGATAAGATACCGACAACTGGGACATACAATTCCATTAATTTCCGCGGTTGCGGTTTCCGCAGAGTCCTGGGGAGGCAAAAATTCGACTTTTATTTTCTGTTCCTGAATAGAGCTTTTTGATGTCTGCTCAACGTGCTGCCACTGTAGCTATGGTTAGTACGTGCCTGACGGGCATAGTGGATTGCACAATGGGACGTACGATCGAGCTGACATTGGAGAAATCCTTGTCCGTGGACACTGCGACAGACTGGACCAAAAACTTGTCTTTAGACGTGCCCACTGACCTGTCATCCTTCATCGCCTGAAGAAGAACTGTTGTTGTCGTAAGTTTCTGAGTGAAATACCTCAGTATTGCGAAGGATGGGAATGCTGACTGACCTTGAACATCTATGCTCTCGCCTGCTCCAATGCGGCCAGAGTTCGGGCGCACGCAATAGCTGAATGGCAAAGGGTCAGGACGTCGAATGTATTAAAACATCGAAAGGAAGGGGCTGGCGAACCTTTTGGGAGCTGTTGTCTTGACCTACATACATCATGTGGTGAGTTTGTAGCTCAAATTGGATGAGTTGTCCTCCCAGCGAAGCGCAACCATACATACCTTGAATGCAACCGGCTCATCGTTGTTGTTTTCTATAGTGAGGGTTTGGCTGACTTCCCGAGTAAACGGCCCTGTAGATATATATACGTCAACGGGCATGTTAACTCTGTGATAGAGGGATTGGATTGCACTCACGTTGAAAGCGGAGGAATTTCTGAGGTGGCTTCGCTGTGGGATCCTGGACGGCGCTGGGATCCTTCGTGCGGTCGTCTTCGGTGATCAGGTTCACTGACATTGTGTCAGGCGGAAAAGTCCAGGTATGAGAGCTAACACTAAGGATGTTCAGGCTGGGGGACGGGGGGCAGGCGTGAGAAGGGCGTTGATTATGATGATATCGCGAGCAGCCAGCACACAAGACAGCTCGGGGTGGAACAACATCAACACAGCGAAGCAAGGCCCGGGCTAGGCAAGGCGGCGATTGGTCAGCCCGTCACGTGCATCACCCCTAGTTTAGAGATGCTGCAAACTGTAGGATGGTTAATCTTCTATCATTATCGGAGGAGCTAGCTACGTTATATTACATACGGTGCATATGTGTAGGCTACTGGGGCAAAAGAGCTCAATCACCACCAGCGCACTGCTGGTAGAAGGGCCGATCAACCGCGGGACCCACCCCCAACAATATGTCTTGGAGGATAACGTTGTTGTGTGTAATCTAGCTACGCGAGGTACACTAGATAGGTTGGGGGATAACGTTGTTCTCCAAGAGGTTATGAAGCCCTCAATAAGCTACGAACAACCGCAAATAACGTGCCAACCACGTCTCCACCCCATGGTTAACTTGAGATCGGGTGGAACGCCGGATCTGACAAAGGAATATGTGCCAATAATGTGTAGAAGAAGAAATCCAGAAACACCAGAAGCACAACAAGAAACAACAGCAGGCGTGCCAACACCTGCAACAAATCAATTGCCCCAGGAGCTTTCAAGATGAATGACACAATTGTGAAAGAATAATGAGATAAGTTCAATAACAATTTTGAAGATTCAGTTGTAGACATTTACAAGAGATCAGATAATATGAATAGCTTCAATAACTATAATACAAATTCCTCAACTGCAGTTTTTATTGATATAAAAGGTGCATTTGATCATGTTTCAATGTCAAAAACAATTTAAACTTTGAAAAAGTTGAAATTTCCACTTTCTTTAATAAAATGAGTTGATTGACACACTCGCTACGGCCGCCGATCCACGTGATCGGCGATCGCAAGCTCCTATAAAAGTGTGGGATGGTTCATCTGTTGTATTCGTGTGAGAAGAGCTAGCTATATTTATTCATACCGGAAGAACGTAGGGTTATTACACGACCGGATTATGATTGTTTCATCATTTCAATCAGCAACACAGTCACTGAGCTGTAAATCATAGTATAATAATGAATAAATGATGAAATCACTGTAAATAAGTTATAAACTAAAAAAATCAATTATTATATTAATAATGTTACTGAATTCAATCTATATAATAACTAATTTTAAAAATTATCTTATTTATTAGTATTATTCTCTTTAAAATTACAGATACTTCTATCTAAATTCTCTTAAATTAATCAAACTAAGTTTTTTTTATAGTTTTTATTTCTAGTTATATTACTCTTATTAATCATATTACTGAACTTATAAATTAAGATTTATAAATTAGTTATGATCTGAGAGACACTGTTATCAGTTATTTAATATTTAAGAGTTAAAATTTCAGAGTAATTAGATACTGAGTATTTAGAAGTCTATATAATTATTAATTTTTAAATATCTTAGTAATTAAATAATTAATATGATTATCTGATAGTATCTTAATATGAGAAATTAAAATATATAAGTTTAAAACCTGTAGAGAATACATTAAATTCAGAACTTAAGTATCTCAGATTTCTAATAAATATAGAGATGTATAAATTACTTGAATAAAAATTACTCTATATTTCTAAGCTGAGAAGTTATTATTATATGTATTTAATTATCACTTCTTTATATTTTTCTATGTTTTTATTATCTTGATATAATCTTAATATCTGTGTTTTTCTTCTGTATAATTAACACTTAATCTGTATTTAACATTATGTAAGAACTTATTGTAAGCTTCACTTGCATATAAGTATAATAAAAGAATAATATAGCAGGCTATGCTTAATTAATAAATTATTTCATTACACTTCATAGATTTCTGCTGAAAGTCTCTAATTCTTAATCACTGATTCTTGATTGAAGAACTTATAGAGTTGCTATTCATTTACTCTAAAGCTTTATCTTGTATATATATAAATATCTGCTTTAATTACTGATTATCTGTAAGAGATCTATACTAAATAAATCAGTATAATATTTATAGATCTTGTAATTCAAAAGTAAACAATATTAAAGAAGGAAAAGAAAGAGAAAGTATAAGAATCAGTAATTAAAGTGAATATTTATACATATATATAATAATACACATAGTGAAGCTTTGAGATGAAAGAATAAAAATTTCATAGATTTTTTAGTAAAGAATCAGTGATTAAAAATAACTGAGAATCAGAGCTTTTAATAAAATCTATAAAGTGTAATAAAATAGTCTATATAATTGATTAAGTGAATTTTGTTATATTAGTCTCTTCTTTTCTGAAGTAAGATTATATGTAGTTCTTATCAGTTAAGAGCTGCAGTCTCAGATAATACAGAACTCAGAGTTCAGATCAGATAATTATAGCTGACTTATTTTATAAGATATTATTAATTACAGTTATAAAGTTTTTTATCAAGAATATCTTTAATCTCTTACTTAAGTTTATTATCTTCTGCTATAAGAGATCTACACTGAAAAGATCAGTATGATATTTATAGTTCTTATATAACAAAGTAAAAAATATTAGAGAAGGAAAAAAGAGAAAGTGTGAAAATCAGTAATCAGAGTAAATGTTTATACATGTATATAGTAAAGCTTTAAGACAGAAGAATAGAAATTCTGTGAGTTTTTCAGCTGAGAGTCAGTGACTGAGAATTGAAGCTTCAGAACAGAAGAATGAGAATCTATAAAGTGTAATAAAATAATCTATATAATTAATCAGACACAGTCTGTCACATTAATTCTCTCTTATCAGAAGTAGTTCTCACTAATCAAGAGCTGCTGTTTTGAATAACACAGAGCTCATTGTTTAGATCAGATAATTATAACTAACTCATTTTATAAGATATTATCAGTTATAATGTAAGAAATTCTGCTTCTTGTGAATTCTTTATCTCTATTTCTATCTCTTATGTAATCAATAGAGTTAGTGGCTCTTGACTATACATAACTATATAGACTGAAGTTTATGAATACTATTTATAACTCAGCTTGAATGCTATTATATATTTAATCTTTATATTTTATCTTTCTACTATGAATACTTCTAGTAATTAACAGTATATATTACATCAAGCTGCAAATATCTGAATAATTATCTGTGAGTACTTATTCTTAAATTTCAAGCTCAGTCAGTCAGCAACTATCTGTTATAACTGAAAGAATTAAAAACTTATATACTTTAATCTCTATAAACTCTACTGCAGACACTCAGAAGTAGTTATCTAAATCATTAATAATTTCTATAAATGAAGTCTCAGAGAACTTATTAATTACTCACAGAACATTATTCTCTATATCTGTGATAGAGAAACTCTTTAAACTTATAAATAAATTAATCTCAGTGAAGAATATTCTTGAGTATCTTCTATAAGACTAAGCTATTTTTCTACAAGATGTGATTCAAAGGTTTCTGCCTAAGCGTACAATTACAGACGTACGCCGGCTTCTTATATATTGTACACTAAATTAATTAGTAGCCGCTATGACCTCTTTACATTTGTAAGTAAGTTTGAACGTAGTTATGTTATTATTCAACAGTTATATATTCTTCTGAATCACATTCTCTCTCATCAGATTTAGTCACACTTATATAATTATAATATTCACTCTAGCTTCATACAGATTAGCATGTCACTAGTGTTTATAATCATATAATCTATCTCTGATTCAGCTAGTGTCTTATATACACTCTTATAAAGAAACTTTCACTATATTACATTACTTATTCACTAACTTTTCTCATTCTTCAATCATCTTCTTCATTATCATCATTATTAAACATTATTATCTCATTCAAGATTACTGTCTCTTCTTCTGTTCAACACCTTCTATCTGTTTATCTATTACATTATATGTGTTTCTGATAATAATCTCTTATTCTTGTAACAAGTGTCATTGTAATACTCATACTAAGCAGTTTATTAGCAGTAAGTGTAATGTATTGTAGAATATAACTGAACTTGTTTATCTTCTAACAATTGTCAGAATGTATTATTATGAATAGTATATCTTCTTCATCTTCTTATACACTCTTAATTATTTTTCTTCTCAGCAGCTTCTAATCATGTTTTCTGACATAATTTTACATGAATACAGATGCTGATGTTTATTTTTATTTATACAGAATCTTCATATATTGATAGATCTGCATTCACTGATAATAGTGAACTCAATATTAAATCATTGATTAAGAACTTGAAGAATATGATAATGAAGAAATTGTCTGTGTTATATATAATCAGATCTTCTGCATCTCTCTCTGTCTCTTCTACTGCTATTTCTTTCTCTATCACTCTCTCTCAATCTTCTATACCTGCTTGTGTGTCTGATTCTCCTGCTTCTGCTATCTCTGTTTCTGTAACTCTCACTCTCACTACTTCTACTCTCTCTGATTTTATTATCTCTGCTTTTATTATCAGCTCTTCTCATTTTAAAAAGATGTCATATAGACTTCATAAACTATGTTTATCAGTATATATACTCTCATCTTTCTTACTGACTTCTAGAACAATTTATTGTATAAAGACTGTATATAACACAACTATCTAAAGCTCAGTCACAGACACTGATTATTACATTGATTTTAAATATTTATAATAAGATAATTATTCATTTATATCAGAGAATCACTTCTCTCTTCAACAGTGTCAAGATTATAAATCTTTTTCTTTTTCATCTTTTCTTTCTGATACTGATTTTTCTGTTCTTAGACAAAATTGTTATGAGTTTTACTGTGCATGAAGTTATAATATTTACAGATATTAAGAAACTTTTCATAACTGATAAATTTAATATTACAGGTACATCTGCTCTAATAAATTTCTTTGAGATGATAGATTCATATCAGTCTATTCTCTGATATCTGTTATCTGACTTTGTAATACAGATGAAAGATATCTGTGTTTTCAGAAACAGAAATATAAATATCATACTTTTTTATATCTGTAAGTGTGAGACTCATACATCTTATCTGAGATATTATTATGAAAATGAGCTGTTTACACACTGTATTCTGCTTTCTGCATTTCTCTGTGTCTCTCTCTCTCTTTCTGAGAAGCCTTGTGTGTGTTGTAATTATATATACAATTCTAAGATGAGCAGATATTTATTCAGTAATTGTTATTTCTGCTTTTTACAGTTTTATATACTAATAATAGTTCTTAGTTACTTCAGCATCTGAGATCATTCTAATCAAAGATAATAACACTGCTGAGACTACTTTCTCTCACTTTCAAGCTTCTCTCAGCACTTTCTCTCTCTCTTCTACAGAGAAGATTGTATATACACTGAGTTATAAGTATTCAACTCTGATTAACTCTCATTATTATTCATCTAGTTCTGCATCTTCTTCTTCTTTGATTTCTTTTATCTTTATTCTCTCTATTCTGACTTCTGATTCTGTGAGTCTCATACTCTTCTTTAATTTTTCTACACACACATGTACACATTTCTATATTGATATTTCAGTCAATCTTGTAATAAACAATATTAATGTTATATGCAGAGTGATAGAGAAATCAGAGATATACACAGTGTTATTACAAGAGTGACTTACAGCTCTCAAATTCCTTACAGATCTTGAGTTTTGAGATTTTCTTTATTTTTGATGTTTTTCAGATGATGTGATATTGAAAATAGATCAAATATGTGATATATGAAAATGAATGAGATATATATGATAACATTTATCTTTTACAGCTGACTCTTACAGTTGATGATTAATTCATTTCTCTTTTCTTACACTTTTTCTTTGTCTGTTAGTTACTACTCTTACACAATCTCTATATAATACAGTATTTGATAACTAGGTTCAGCAGCTTTCATCTTTTGTGATTCTGTCTCATATATTATACTGTCTCTCTTCACTCACTCAGATCACTACAGTAAACAGCTCACTAAAACTAATCTTACCTGATCTCTGAGTATTTTGAGAGATTGAGATGACTTAATCTCACATATTCACAGATGTTTCAGATACTTCATTCTCTGTTATCTCTGCAATTAAACTGATATAAATAGTTGAATTCAACTCTGAATTTCTTTTTCTTCTGTGATCTGACTCATATGCAAGTCTGCTGCTTTGAGACTGCTCTTTATCATATTGCATTCACTGTCTGTGATATATTATCATATAAACAGCTACAGTCTTATCACTTATTGAAGTATGATATTTATCTGATTTCTTCATTTCTTCTCATTGTTTTCTTATAATTGTGAAAAGATTAGAATAAGTGAGATTATCTGATTTATAAGCATCTATGATTTCTCTTACTTTATAAGACTTTTCAATTGTAAGTCTCTTCTTTTTCAACACTGATAATAGTACTGTGAATAATCATAATCTGCTCAAATCTTACATCTTTATCTTTATAAAATATGAATCATTTATCAAGTTATACAAGACTCATCTCTCTGATTTCTTCAATGTGTAAGTTTTCAGAGAATGTGATTTGAGTATTTTAAAGAGTTCAAATCATCTAGATTGAAACTTTTCAGAACTCTCATTATGTATAAGAACTTATATTCTTATCTTAAGACTCAATTTCTTAACTAGTGAGTCTTATATTCTTTTAAATTGAATTGCTCAGTTCAGGAGTAACTTATTAGCTTTTGCATGTGTGTGACTGATCTCTTTCAATCTTGATTTCATATCTATAACTGTTATGTCTGCAACTAGACTGGCCGCCGGAATCATGAATTTCACGTTTGATTTCATTTGGTCTGATCTCATACATTTCTTGGCGTGAATCCCGCTGGGACTGGCTATCAAAAAAACATGTAAAGTGACTATATATCAGATCTTAAAATGGAATCATGACTTGAAAAAAATGAGAAAGTGATCTCATTTGATCTCATTTAGTCTCATTCTTGACATAAAGTTACTATTTTTAGACATTTTAAGGTTTTTTTTAGACTATTTTTAATTTTTTAAAAAGTAACACTTTTTGATAACACTCAAATGAAGATTTAAAGTCATTTAAAGCAATAAAAATAATTTAAATTGAGAAGTGGAAATCATGATCTTATTTGAAAAATGTGACAAGAGTAGACAGTAAGTCTCACTGAAACAGTATGAAACCACTATCTAATGTTAAAACCGTGTAATGAGATCAGTCGAATTGATAATGAGACTATCAAAAAATCTGGTTCTGGTCTCAGACACGGTTACATGATCAGTCTATCTGCAACTGCTACTACTGTATCTGTAACTGCTGTTCTCTTTCTCATCTTTTCTGAAGTATTCTCTGAGATGCACAGATACAATTCATATAACAGATAGAATGATGAATACTTAAAGACTGCATGCTGCTGAATTCACGTGACTAATAGCATCTGACTGAGATATTCATCTCATAAGCTTGTAGACTTACTGACTAAATATTTCATCAGCATGTTGCTTAAGATTTCATTCAAGCATTTCATCTTCCTGTTTATCTGTGAATAATATGATGTTGTTCTACAATGTCTTGTCTGTAACTGGCTCATGAAATGCCTGATCACTTCTTCTACAAGATTCACACTGTTATCAGTTAGAATCTCATGTGATATTTCATAGTTAATATAGATTTCATTATATAGAAACTTCATCATCATCTTCTCTATCATCTCTGAAACTGCTTTCACAACTGATCAGTCAGTAGTGTAATCAATAGCAGTGATTATTCATCAATTTTCATTTAATGTTCACAGTAATATATCTATAAGATTCATTTCTTATCATTTAAATAGTTATATTATACACTTCATCTGATATTATACTTTCTCACATTCTAACTCTTTCTTAGATTCTTTCATAATCAGACAATTCAGGCATTCATGAGTATATGTCTGAATGTTCTCAGTTATGCTTAGTCAGTATACTCTTGATTTAAGTATACTCATGAGTTCAGGGCTTTCTAAGTGACTGAATTTCTTATGCATGCAAGTCATCAAGTCATATCTAAATAAATATTCTAGATAGAGAGCTTCTGCATATTCTAGATTACAGTAAAGCATAATATCATTTTTCAATTTTTTCAGTTTGAAGTTCAGAAGCATCTCTTCTATCACTTTTATAAGATACTTATTATCTGTTATCTTACTGTTCTTCAAGTGAGAGATTATTGCATTCACTCATTCAGATTCTTTATATTTTCTTAGCATATTTAATGTGAACTTTTCTTATATCTGATTTATAGAATTCTTATTCATGAAATCAGATCTATGACTGATTGTATCAGATATCACAGTGTCTGATCTCTTTCTGTATTTAATATGAAGATTATACACTTAGAACTCTGAGATTCAACATACTAAGTATTTGAAAGGTTTTATCATCAATTATAGATAGATAAGACTTTTATGATTCATAATCATCATTGTTATATACTCATTATCAATATATCTATTTCATAACATCAGTGTATACTTAATCACTAGCAATTCCTTTTCATACACTGAATAATTGAGCTCAGCACCTGATAATTTTCTACTATTATATATCATCAGATGTAGCTTGTTATTCATACTTATCTGTAGAAGAGTGCCTCTGATAGCCTATTCAGATATGTTTATCTTAATATAGAAAGATTTATTATGATCTGATTGAATAAGCACTGAGAATATTATTATATATTCTCTCAGTGTGAGAAAAGCCTCTTCATATGTGACATTTCAGATAATTGAATGAAACTTCTTCTTTCACAGATTTGCATTCATTTCTCTTAAGAGATCTGAGAGTAATGCAGATATTCATGTGAAATCCTTGATAAATCTGTGATAATATGAGATCAACTTAAGAAACTATTGTATATGATATATATTTCTCAGCTGCAGTCAATTCACTATGACATTCAATTTCTCTAAGATGAGATATATACAGTCATCACTCACTACATATTCTACAAACTTCAACTCTTTCATTTCAAACACACACATTGTTGATTTGATGTAGAGCTTATACTCTGTCAGAGTTATAAGCACTTCATTGAGATTCTTCAGATATTTATTGTATAAGTTTGAAAAGACTAGAATGTTATTGAGATATATAAGATATCAGATTTCATTCTGTTTATAAAGAATCATATTCATCATTATTTAAAAGATGATAGGTGCATTTGTTAGACTGAATAGTATTATCAGAAATTCAAACTTCTCTCATTGTATATTAAATACAGTTCATGAAACTGACAGTTTATCTATACAGATCTGTCAGTATTCTGAGAGAAGATTGATTTTTAATAGATATCAGATGTTTTTAACTATATTTAACTGTTATTGAATCTATAGCAGTGAATATTCATTCTTGATTGTAAGCTTATTAAGTGCTTGATAATTAATATACATTTATCATTTCTCATCTATCTTTTTCATAAATAGAACTGAAAAGTCTCACACACTTAATGAGAGTTGTATAAGACTATGTTCTAGAAGATCTGTGATCTGACACTTCTGTTCTTTGAGATGAGTTTGTGACAGAGAGTATACATTCTGATTGACTGATTTTATATTCTCTGTATTAATCTCATGTATAAATTCTTGTTTCAGCAGTAATTTCAGTGAAAGATCTGTTCAGAAGATCTTCTCATACTTCTTCAGAAGCTTCTTCATACACTTATTCTTCTGTATATTCTTTATCTTGGTTTTTTCTGCTTCTGAGTCCTGTATAATATACAGAATACTTTCAGATAAGGTCTTGTGAATTGTTCTCTTTGCTTATTAATACATAAGCAGATTTAATTCTTCTATATCAGAGATGTGAAATGTTCTTCTCATATCAGTTAATAGAATTGTATGAACTGTTTTCTTCTTATCAATTAACTGCATATGACATGTATATCATTGAATCTGTGAATTAAATCTTTGAAATCAATTGAGTCTGAGAATAAGATTGTATTTCACATGCTGCAGCTCTCATGCTTAAATATAGTAAGATTATTCTCTGAAGTGCAAGAAAACTCTTACTCTTGTAAGTGATATCAAATATTAATCATCAGATAATTTTATATATCAAGAATTCTTCACTCAGCAGATCTCTTTCAGTCTTTAGATTATATAATTATTAATATATTATGTAGAAGCTTCTATGTTTACTAACACTGATACAGTCATCTCTCAATTCTTACTCAAGTGTCTTTTATACATTAACATTTCAGGTCTTAAGACATTGAGATGAGTGTCTGCTTCATTATTCTCATCTGCACCTCATTCAGAAGCCTGCTTTCTCTTGACATTCACAGAATTTAGAGAATCATCTAATATAAGCATCTCTTTCACTTTGAAGACTTTTCATAGAATATCAGTGAGTGTCTTCAAGCTTACTGATTCTGCTAGTTTTTTAACTTTCTTGCTTTTCTTAACTGTGTATGCTGTGTATAATCTTTTACATCATGATTTTAATATCTGCAGTTAAAGCAAGTTCAATGCTTATAATATCAAGATTTTCACTCAGAGAATCTCTTTTTCAGAGAATTCAGTGCTTTAGTGATATTATTCAGATCTAGATTTATTATATCTGAGTGTGTAACTTATGTTATAGAAGTCTGATTATCTGTTCTCTACTGAAATATACTCAATTGCAGTATTTTCTGTCACAATTGACTCACTTATTCTCATATAATGAGAATATTATACACTTCTTTCACTGTGTCTGATTATAAGATTAAGTATTTTCAATTCACTCTCAACTCAGATATAAGATCATGAATAAAGATCTGTAAACAGAAAGATGTTAAAAGCTCTTCATTTAACATGAAATAGTGTAAGCTTAAGTATATGAAGTATAATATAAGATCACTCACTTATCTACACTTAGTGAAGTATTTATAACACTTGTCTTATACATTCACTTTCTCAAAGTTATATAAGATTCATTTGAAAAACTCATTTCATATTTGTGAAAATGAACACTTCAGATCTGTGAGATTTATCTTTTTATCAGTTATTTATAATAACTTCTCTTTTCTATGTAGAAACACAGCAGATCTTAAGACTTGTTAGAATTCTATTAACTGTCTGTCTATAAGTTCATATTCAATCTGATGATATGATTATATCTGACTTAGTCAGCTGATTGCAGCATCATTTTTTCAGTCATTATTAAAGCTTAATGACTCTGACAGATCTGATGACTTGATATATTTTATGCTTAGATTCTGATTCTGTGCAGCAGTCTCTGATAATGTGTACACTTCTGAAGAGATTGTGAATAATTCTGATGAAATCTTCAGATATGATGTAGTTATCTATCTATATAAATATTTGATCTCTCACTGCAGATCTAAGATCTGGTTTTCTCTATTCTTATTAATAATGATAATTGTGTTGACAAAGCTCTTTATAGTTATTATTATTATTATTCTTCAATTATAGATGTATACAGTCAGAGACTATGACATCTACATGAGAACTTTTAGTTCTCAGGGTTTTTCCTATATCTGTAAAGTTAACTATTATACATTCATCAATTTCAGATATGCAAAATCAGAAAATTCCAGCTCAGAATACAAAAACTGTTTACAAATTGCAGTGTTTTAACATCTTCTGATACTTTGAAATCATTTAACAATATCATGACAAAGGAAAAGAGAACACAGTCTTAAAGATAGACACATTAAATAGATAGATAGAAAGAAATTGAAAGGAAAAGATAAAGTAAAGAAAGACTGTAATAAAATAAATTATTAAAAGCTAGTATATAGCTATTTTAACAGACTATATCTGATTGATTTCCTTCTCTTCATATTCAGATAATTCTGAATTTAGTCATTTTCTTTTAGCTGCTTGAGTTTCAGATAGAAAGTCTATTAAGTATTTAATTTCTGTCTCAGTTGAGAATAGACTGGCCGCCAGAACCATGAATTTCACATTTGATCTCATTTGATCTGGTCCCATACATTTCTTGGCGTGAATCCCGCTGGGACTGGCTATTAAAAAAACAGGTAAAGTGACTATATATCAGATCTTAAAATGGAACCATGACTGGAAAAAAATGAGAAAGTGGTCTCATTTGGTCCCATTTAGTTCCATTCTTGGCATAAAGTTACTATTTTTAGACATTTTAAGGTTTTTTTTAGACTATTTTTAATTTTTTAAAAAGTAACGCTTTTTGGTAACACTTAAATGAGATTTAAAGTCATTTAAAGCAATAAAAATAATTTAAATTGAGAAGTGAAAATCATGGTCTCATTTGAAAAATGTGACAAGAGTAGACAGTAAGTCTCACTGAGACAGTATGAAACTACTATCTAATGTTAAAACTGTGTAATGGGATCAGTCGAATTGGTAATGAGACTATCAAAAAATCTGGTTCTGGTCCCAGACACGGTCACACAGTCAGTCTAGTTGAGAATAAGAATCTCATATTTAATTGATTTAGATTATACTTCTCTTTCAATCTGACTCTGAGACTATTGTATAATGCACAGTGCATTACAATATGCTCAGAATTCTCATTTGTATTACAGAATAAGCATTCTATTGAGTCAAATCTATCATTAAATCTTTGTATATAAGATTTGAAATAGCCATATCCTGGTTTCAGCTGTATTATAGATAAGAATATTTTCTTTTTAAATTTAATTGAACAAGATTTTCACTTGGGTTTTATTTCAAATCTTGAATAATGTATACTCTTCTTTTATTTTTGCCAGCTTTCATTTCACTTGTCTAAACAAGGTTCTTTTATTTTTCTCTTTATAAAAGATCAGAACACAATTTTTTGAATAGATCTGCTTAATTCTGAACTCTTTTTTACAGCTGAATCAGTCAATTCATTGTCATGAATATTCATATGAGCAGGAACTCAATACAGATGAATTATCAGCTTTGATATTCTTCTCTTTTGAGTTTTCAAAACAGAGTTTAAGATCAGTTCAAGATTCATTTGATCATTATAAATCTGACTATTTCTAAGTCTTTTTAAAGCAGCTTGACTATCAGAGAATATTCATGTCTCTTTCAAACTATTTCCTCTTTTATAAGATTTTATTTCTATGAGTTTGAAAGCTTTCACTATCATAAATAGTTCAGTATCAAAGACTTCAGATTCACAGTCTAGATTTCAGAAATCTGAGATAAAATTGATATTATCTTCAGTATAAGCAATGCCTGTGTCTAATCTATTTAAATTCTCATTTTTTAAGTCATCTGAATAAATCAGAATAGAGTCTTTTATATTGATTGTAGAAATTCTCTTTAAATGCTGTTCATATTCTTTCTCTTTTGATAGTTCACTTATTTATAAGTCTATAAGAGATTCAAGCTTTTCTCTTCAGAGAGATAACTTCTCATGATCAACTTTTTCAACATTTAAAGAAGAAAATTAATTTTTAATCAGAGAGTATAGTCTGTACAGTTAAGAAGACATTTTCTTTGAAGAATTATTTTCATTTCAATCAAGAAATCTATTCTAATTCAGTTCATTTTCAGAGTTAATTGATGAAAATGAAGAAGAGACTCTTTCTCTGATTATATGATTTAAGCTTATCTTTACAACTCTCAGAGTATAGTTCATACAGATCTTTTCAAATCTAGTAGTAGAAGAAGGAATTGAAGCTTCAATTTTCATTACTTTAATAGAAGATGATTTGAATGCTCTCAGAATTCTTCTCAAGGCTCTGTTTTACAGACTTTAAAAGAGTTCAGTGAAATTCTCTTGATTATTTCATCAAACTTGAACTTCATAATCAGCTACTGATGTAATACAGGCTATATATAACTGTCTCATAGCCTGAAAGAATAGTTCTCTCTCTGTATTTGATAGTCTGATTATATTATTTAATAGTCTTTCTGTCTTGACAGTTCTTTGTTGAATATGATATTTAAAATTTAACTTGAAGTTTAATCATACTTCTAATCATTTGATATTTACACTGAGTTTAATCTCTCTATTTAAAAGAGTTAGAGATAGTTCCTTCTCATTGAATCTACACAAGAAATGAATTAACTTAGTTTTATTCATATTAAATTGAATTTGATTAATATCTTCTCTAACAAAGATTTTCTTTGCAGCTTCTTCAATTACTTTTAAATTCTCTTTGATAGTTTTTGAGCTGTAGACTAGATCAATATCATTTACATAACTCAGAGATCACACTATTCTCATATTTCTATTTTTAAATAGATATGCAGTGTATATTGTAAATAAAATGAGTGAGATTGAAGATCTCTGTAGTACTTCTATTTTTATCTCAGTCTTATCTTATTTCATTTCATCAAAGAAGAGTTGTATAATTCTTTTAGATATAAAACAGTTAACTTATTTTATTAGAGAAAGTAGCAGTTTTAATATCTTCAATGTCTGAATTAACTTTGACTTTGAAACATGATCAAATGCTTCTTTTATATTAATAAAAACTACAGTTAAGATCAGACTCTCATACTTTACTATTTAAATATTATGAATAACTGAGAGAACAGTGTTAATTGCAGAACAATGTTTTCTATCTCTTATTTATTCACTGAATAAAAGAGAATCACTTATAGAGCTTATATAAGATAGTTGAGTAGCTATTATCTTTTCTAAAACCTTTTCTAGGCAGTTCAATAGTGATATTACTCTATATAACTTAGAAATTGAAGTTTTTCTATTAGGTTTTGCAAGAATCACTTCAGTGGCTTCTCTCCAGTATTCAGAATAATATTTATTTTTCAAGAGATTGAAAAAGAGCTCAAAATATTCATTCTTTAAGTAGAAATATGTATTTTGAATAATCAAGTGATTAATTGAATCAGAATCTGCAGCAGATTTAACAGAACTTGAGAAGATAGCTCACTCTAATTCATCTTATGTAAGATCAGGTCATTTTTAGTCATTTTCATCAATATAGTTGAGAAGTGATATATTCTCTTTCTCTGAATCTGAATCTGAATCTAGTGAGTTCTGAAAGAGAATTCTTATTACAGCTTGACATTTTTTCTTCAAAGAGTTTGCTGTATATGATTCATTCTGAAACTCATATTCTAAGGCTGAAAGTTTTGCTACACTTCTTGTTTTAGTATAGTTAAAAGCTTTAAAAACTTTCTTCTCTTATACTTCTTCAAGAAGTTTATTTCAGCAGTCTGTTTTAACTCTTTTAATATCTGAAAAATATTCATTTCTGACAGCTTTGAACTCTTCATCAGATATTATATCATTCTTTTAATCTCTTCTAGCAGTAGCTAATTCTTTTCTTTTAGATGAGATATTCTCATTTTATCAAGATTTTAAATACTCAGAAGATTTTCTCTTTGAAATATTATCTCTAATACTTGTTAGAATAATAGATGTAATAAGCTTCACTCTATTCTCAAGCATTTCATTTGAGATATCTTGACCAGAATTTCAATATAGCTCATTCTGTCTTTCAGATTTTAACAGTTTTATACTTTCTTTAACTGCTTTTCAATCAGCTTTTTCAAAGTTATACTAATTTGAGAGAAGAGGATTTTCACTCATTTATTTTTCACTCAGTTTAATATTAAATTGAATAATCTCATGATCTGATTCTGATGTCTCATTTGAATTAATAAATCAGTTTACAAGTCTTCTTTTCATTAGATTTTATAATATGAAGATTAGATCTATAATAGACTTCTGTTTCATGTCTTTTCTAAAGAATGTTTGTTGATCAGACTTATTAATCAAATCTATTGAATACTCAAAGATTTATTCAATCAGATTATTAGCTCTCACTACTCTCTTACATTCTGAATTTCATCAGAGATAATGTGTATTGAAGTCTTCTGTAATTATAGAGTTTCTTAATAAAGTTATGTTCAGAAATTCTCTATCAATTGTTCAGATATTGTTATATTTCTTCAATGACTTTTCATTATAAATATTTATGAGCTGTATAGTATCAAACTTATTTTCTTTATCTATAATATCACTCACCAGAATATCAGGGTCAGACATGATATTAAATCTTAGATTAGATTGATATCTTGATCTCTTTCTTTTATAGATCACTACTCTTGACTTTATCTCAGACTTTTGAGATAAAAAGCAGTAGTAGCTTGAATGAGAAATGACATATTTTTGCTCAGCATCAAAATTCGGCTTCTGAAGCAGTTTAAAATCAACTTTTTATTCAAATGTAATTTGAAGATAAGAATAAATATAATTTAAGTTTCTATTCACATTATTTTGAATAAATGTGATTTTTGAAGAGTTTTTAAACTTTTTTTGTTGTTTTTGTTGTATATTCATATTAAAAGAGAGTAGAGTAGAATTTAATCACTATCATCAGATAGTAGATTATAACTGTTCTGAAAAGTAGAAATCTTAACTGCTTACATTATATCTAGTTTATTATCAGAGTCATTTCTCAATTCTCTAATCTTAACAGAAGTTTGAGAATTCAAATTCTGTTTACATTTCACTGAAGAATTGAAGTTTGAAGACTTAGATAATTGAGAGTTTCTTCTTTTTAAGCTTACAGTTGTGAGTTTACTGACTTGACTCTTCTCTTCAGTTCTAGATTAACTTTGAGCTTTATCTTTTCTTCAGTTCTTTTGAGTTCTAGAAGTAAACATACATTCTTTTGAGCTAGATGCATGTTTTTCTTTGCAATTAGAGCACTTAAGCAGAGTATATTGATAAATTTCATCTCTTTTTGAGCATGTTTCACATTTATACTCACTAGTTTTATAATCTCTGACACAGAATCCATATTTTGAGTCTCTAAAACATGAGATTGTAAAGTATTCATATCTTTGACAGTTTGAACACTGTGTTTGAGCTTTGAGATTCATTCTTGAGTCTTTGTATTCATGAACTCTCATTTTCAAACCTGCTACTCTTACTTCAGAGATCTTTGACTATTCAAGTGTTTTTATATATACTAGAACAGAGACATTTCTTCTGCTTTGTCTGAACTTAATTGAATTTAGTTATACAGACTTCTTTCTCAGTTGAATGAAGTTGTATTCTTTCAATTCATTTTTGAGAAGTAGCATTTCTTCTTCACAGTCAAAAATTTCAACTGAAATATTATGAAGAATGAATTTGTCTCACTTTTCATTTCTTTCAGATAGAATTGTTGTGTTTAACAAAGATTCTACTGCTGACTTTCAGAGATTCTCATTCTGAATAAGAAATTCAGTACTGAATTCAGGCATTGTAGTCAGAATAATGAAGTTTTCAAAGAATGATGACTCAATTGAAGCTATAACTGATTTTTAAACTTCAATATCAGTCATCAACTGAGAAAAGAACTGCTGACTAATTTCATTTCTAATTCTGAAAATGAGATTTGAGTTTAGCTTATTTCTTTACAGAATATTCTGATTTGAGACTTTAAGAATAAGTCTTCTATTTCTGAAGATTTGAAAGTTTTTCTCTTTTTGCATTTTCTTTTTTACTTTTCTATGAATAGAGACATGAGCAGTATTCTTCTCAGTTTTCTCAGGATTTTGAGCAGGTTTTGAGATAGCAGATTTAGAGATAGCAGATTCAGCTGCTTGAGCATATGTTTTCTTCTGATTCAAAGAAGAAGAAGAAGTAGAAAGAAAGAAAGAAGAAGAGTAAGATGAAGAGTCAGTGATTATACTAGAAATTTTCAAGATTTTTTGAACTGTGTTTAAGATTTCAAGTTTGAACTTGATCATCTCCTGTAGTTGTCTAGTCTGAGTATGAAGAATTAACAGAACTTCTTCATTCATCTCACTCAGACACTGCTTTTCAAGAATCTTGCTTGCTTTTTCAAGTTTCTGTATTTCAAGAACTTGTTATTTCTCTATTTCTTCTTTCTTTCTTCTCTTCAGAATTTCAATCTCAGAAATAGCATTTGAAAAAGCATCTTTTTCCACATCAACTGAGTGTATTTTTGAACTCATTATTTTCACTCAATGAAAAGTTAATCAGACTGTTTCAATTGAGATATTTCTAAGTCTGTTTTCAATTGAAAAGTTGGTCAGACTGTTTCAAAAGAAGAATAAAAGACTTTTATATATAAAACATCTGATTTTTTTCACACTAGTTCAGTAACTAGATTAGATTTTTGAAGAGAATCTAATAAACTAAAATTAATTTTTAAGATAAATCAATAAAATCTTTACAATCTCTTTCTTGAGATACAGTGAGAAAAAGTATAATATCAATTGATAATAAATCAGATAATATGACAGTTTTTGAGAGAAAAACTGACAAAAAATAAATCAATTTTTTATAGAGAAATTGATTAAAACTATTTAATTTTATTCTAAATCATTCAATTCTTCTCACACAACAAGTGTGCAACTCAAATCAGTTAATAAAGAGTGTAAAAAAGAATTAAGTATTAATGAAAGCTCTTCAGTCACTGAAAAAGTAATTCTTACTTAAAAGAATATGAAATTATGATAGAAAATAACTCTGTTTTTAATTCTTTATAAGAATATTGTGTAAAATCCAGAGAAAAACACCTTACTTTTTCAAGAGAAGTAAAAAACTATTTCTAAGATCTTTTTTTTACATTAACTGCTGCAGAAGAATGAGATAGAAACTGCTAAGATATGCACTACTATATACTCTCTATCAAGACTTTCTCTCTTCAGAGTCTTGATATTATAGAGAATATAAGTCTATTTCTATATAATAATATAAATATTATCAGTGAGAAGTAGAGGAACTGATTATTTATATCTCAAAATAGAAGACTTTATTAATGATTATATCAATATAGAGTTAATTCTTAAATTCAGTGAAAATCTAGTATTACTGTTCTCAATCTCTTACAGAATCTATTAAATATTAAGATATTAAAACTAGATTTAATATATCTTACTGTACAGAGATCAAAGACTCAGTCAGATCTTGAAGTATACTGATTTTATAGTTATTAATATACTGTTAACTTATTATCTGCTGATTATATATTGAATGCTGTTATCAAGATATCTTTTTATATTATTCTGCTGAGAATGAGCCAGATTGAGAGAAATAGTACAAAAGTAAGACTTAGTGTTGAAGTCTAGATATACTGATAGCAGACTGTGAAGATTACACTTCAGAAGTATCTAGTAATTATATACTTGATATTATTACTAAGATATCTTTTTATATTTTTCTGCTGAGAATGAGCCAGATTGAGAAGGGTGATACAAGAGTGAGACTTGATATTGATGTTTTGAAACATCAAAGATGAACAAGGTTTTCACAGAGATCACTTCTCAGATATCTTCACAACTACAGATTAAGAATCTTTCAAAATTGAGAAGATTGATGTATATGACTAGGTCTCTTCATCTTACAATTTGTATGATAATTTGACCCGGGGTTGTGATGTGATAGAGAAGAATGAGGGATAATCTCACACAGAAGTTTTGAACAACATCTGGTTCATGTTTGACTGAATAACTCCATCATCACACGGGGTATGAAGTCGGCGATGGGGTCAAAATGCTTGTATGATTGAGGGCTTTTCAATGGATCTATCGGCGGGTTCTTATTCGACAAATTGAGCGAGTTCATAGTGGAGCGGTTGTCTGTGTTTTTTGAACTCTGTAAAATAGTTAACTTAATTTATTAGAGAAAGTGACCACAAATGTAAGACATGATAAACAAAATTTAATAGAGCTACTTTAACAGAGTTTATATTAAATGAAATAAGTGATAAGAGTGTGATACTTTCTTACAATAAAACATCTTATTATATTAAGATTTAAAATATTATATTATAATAACAGCTTTCTATATCACTCTATTTGAAAGATATATTTAATACTACATATTAATGACTAGACTGGCTGCTGAGACTATGAATTTCACATTTAGTCTCATTTGATCTGATCTCATACATTTCTTGGCGTGAATTCTGCTGAGACTGACTATCAAAAAAACATGTAAAGTGACTATATATCAGATTTTAAAATAGAATCATGACTTGAAAAAAATGAGAAAGTGATTCTATTTGATCTCATTTAGTCTCATTCTTGATATAAAGTTACTATTTTTAGACATTTTAAGGTTTTTTTTTAGACTATTTTTAATTTTTTAAAAAGTAACACTTTTTGATAACACTCAAATGAGATTTAAAGTCATTTAAAGCAATAAAAATAATTTAAATTGAGAAGTGAAAATCATGATCTCATTTGAAAAATGTGATAAGAGTAGATAGTAAGTTTCACTGAGACAGTATGAAACTACTATCTAATGTTAAAACTGTGTAATGGGATCAGTCAAATTGGTAATGAAACTATTAAAAAATCTAGTCCTGGTCTCAGACACAGTCACATAGTCAGTCTACTAATGACTGCTGAGTAACAGATTCTCAAGAACAGTAACTGAATTGAGTATTAATAAATATAGCTAAGCAGTTTGAAACAAAGAATATTGATGAGAATAAGTTATATCTATGAATGAAAGTCAACTATCTGAAAAATGATGATATAACAGTGACACAGAGCTATTATATAAAGAAGATTCTTGAAGATTTTGAACTGAACAAGATGAACTCACTTAGTATATCAATAATAGCTGAAATATGCATTGAATTCTTATTTGATGAGAACAGTGATCTGAATAATAATTTTACAGCTACACAGTATTGATAAGAATTGAGATTATTACAGTATCTGATCTTAAGCAGTAGAATGAATCTGATATTTACAGTTAACTATCTTTCATAATACAACTTATACTCATACAAAGAATACTGATTGACATTGAAGTATATTCTATGATATGTTAAGAAGATCAAGAACTACAGTATATTATATAAGAAAGAGAGTAATAACTTGAGTTCTGTTACATACTATAATTCAAATTAAGCAGAGATGAATTCTAAATACAAATTAATCACTGACTATGTTATATTGATAAATAAGTCATCAATATCATAATAATTGCAGAGACAAACATCTATTATCAAATTAATTATAAAGACTGAATATATTGTAGTTAGTAAGACAGCTTATAAGATCATATGACTGAGTGATATGTTATATAATACTGAATTAGTAAAAGAAAAAGTGAAGATCTGTTCAAGACTATGAGTTGATAATAAGAGTGTAATTAATCTAGTAAAAGAAGAATCTCTATTATATTGATTATATTATATTGAAATAAGATATCATATTCTTTGAGACCTGATTGAAAAAAAATATATTATAATGACACACATTGATTCTACAGTTAATATAGCTGAAGATCTCATCAAGTCATTGACAAGATCAGCATTTGAGGAATTTGTTGAGAAGATTGATTTGAAGAAGATTAAGAGAGACTAAGATAATAATGATACAGTGTATTGATAAATTCTATATGTATCTGTTAATTTTTACAGTTATTGCTGTACAGACATTTTTCCTAATAAGGAAATCCGAGTCTGATTGATGTAATTAATTATTATTGTGTTTTTGAAAGAATTGAGATAGAATAGATGGAATGATGACAACGCAATTAATAGAGCGTTGTAGTAAGAGAGAGTGTTGATAATTACTACATCTACCGTAATTAGACTGACTGTGTGACCGTGTCTGAGACCAGGACTAAACTTTACAGTTGTCACATTGCCTAAAAGCATTACTTCTGATCATGGTTTGTATTTATTACATTGATTTCAAATCACATTATTTCAAATATTAAAGATCTCAGATTCACTTTTCAAATAAAAATCTAGTCTCAGATAAAGAATATGTTTGAATTCTTAGTCACATTTTCATTCTGATCTCATTATTGAGAATGGCATTAAATGAGATTATGAAATCACTTCTCACTTACATAATATCATAATATAGTGCTCATTTGTTGAAAATTCAATAGAGAGTGTTATCAAATATCATTACTTTTCTGAACACAGATCATAATTCATATAATTTTAATTATGAAAAAAATATAAAATACAAAAAAAAAAACAAAAAACAAAAAATAAAATAAAAACAAGAAAAAAAAAAAGAAAAGAAAAAGAAAAAAACAAAAAAAAAAAAAAAAAAATCAAGATTACAGAGCTGCAGCACTCTCAAAATACTCACTTCTCAGAGTCTTTGTAATGTTTATTATTAATCATATATCTCTCACAGTGAGAGTAACACAGTTACAATGAGCTATTGTCTTAACATCATCTAATAAATAATCAGTATATATCTGTATAAATGTGAATATTTAGAAAATATACACTTAAAAAGTGTGATCAGGGTGAACTCTGCTGTCACTTGAATAATATCAAGAGCAGAACACTGAAATCAATGATTTCTCTCATTGATTTCACAGATAAGATGAGTGAAGATGATTTTGAGAAATATAAAATTTCCTGACTTCTGATAAAAATGAATCTCACAGAGAGACTCTATTTTCATAATATCAGAGACTGAGTGTTATCAAAAAGTGTTACTTTTATATAATGCACATGCACTTACTGTGACAATTCACTCTTTGTGTATATAGCTGAGGATTGTAGCTTTTTCATACTACATGACTCTTTCTGAAATGCTGACACTGGTTTGTAACTCACACAGTCTCTCAGTTCAGTACACACTGCATGTATACAGCTCTGTATACTGAGACTGTGTTGATCATTATGACCTGGTGTGATACTTGCTTTTCACAGGCCATGTTTTATTTGAGAGGAGAGAAAAGACACAACTGTGATTTTATTAAGAAGAAATGAATAATTAGTAATATTGAATGTAATTTAGTTCTTCTGTATTTAAAATTTGATTAGTCTATACTCTTCAATTTGAGAATTTCTAAGAGTGTTTTAATAGTTTTCATACTGACTTGAACTTAGTGATGAATTGAAGAAGAAGAGAAAAGAGAGAAGAAAGAAATGAGAATAACTTATCTTTATAATATGAAAATAGAGAATCACTGCAATCATTCTTTCTAGTAATAAAGATCTGTTTTCTGTATGTATCTCTGATATAGATTATATAATAACTGTATATAAAGAATATCAACACTGCATGTATTGAATGAAGATAATATTACTATATAACACTGTAGCTGTTTCTATATATCTCTGAAAGCTGTTAATATTTTCTTTATCTCTTTATATTTGATAAGTTAGTAATATATTTCAATGCACTCTCTCTTTCATTATCATCATTATCATCACTATCACTATTATTAACATTATTACTATCATTATCATCATTATCATCATTATCATTATCATCATCATTATCATCATCATCATTATCATATTATTTCTGATCATCTCTTCTGCCTTCACTTCTCTTCAACACTTACTGAAACTAATTATATTATCTCTCTTCAAATATTCTGCAGTTCTGCGGATCATCAAGCCGCGTGAGCACTGTCACAGATTGAAGAGAGAGAAGAAGAAGATGTTCAAGTAAGAGAAGACAGATTGTAAGATATGTTATAATGCCTTGAAGAGGCTCTGTAAGAGAGCAGAATAATAATGATTTTAAGTAATACTTCTGATAGATTTAGACTGAACTAAGTATAGAAATAATGCAGATGACATCATCTGTGAGAGATTGAAGAAGAAGACAGTGAAGAGTCTTATACAGCAGTGATAAGATCAGAAGAAGTTCTGAGAATAGTTTGAGTTCAAGATGAAGAGAGAGAGAGAGAAGAAGAGTATTACTATAAATAAGTGACAGTAGAAGAAGATTAAGAGAGTGTTAAAGTAAGAGATAAAGAAGTCAAAACTGATAAGTTTTTTACTTATTGAGAGATAATGATTTTTAATAACACTTCTGTTCTCTAATTGATTAGCAGAAGCTGATAGAGAAGAAGAGAATTAAGATCTTGTTCAGATCTTGAATACACTCTATGATTCAGAATATTGAGAAGACAGCTCTGCTCTCTGAGCATATCAATCTGCTTATCACTGAGGTGAAACCTGAGACAGCAGATCAGAAAATGCAGGATTTTGAGGTACAGATTGACCTGACTGAGAGAGAGCAGTGAAAACTCTTCTCTGAGAAGGCAGTGAAGAGAGATTTTGAGGTGATTATCATCTCAGATAAGAAGAAGAAGAAGAAGAAGAAGAATGAGAAGTAAATTATAAAGAATAATAAGAAGAATAAGAAAGAGAAGAAGTAGATTTTTTTCTTTTTATATTAGTTAGTTATAAGTTTAAGTTTTTAATTATTAATAATTAAAATTGATTTTGAGTTTTCAAAAATTATTGTACAAGTTGTAATCAAGTTAGAAATGATATATATATATATATATATTTAACTATCATGATTCACAAATCACTATAATGTATAAGTATCAACATTTTTTCAATATTAATATTTACAATATTAATATATTTTTAATGATATTATCTGATAACACAATTTAATAATACTCTCTTTTATAATATTAATATATTTCAAGAAATATGATAGAGATTAATCAAGATTGTTTATTTACTTTTATATATCAATGATATTCAATCTGAGTTAGTTCTAAAATTATAACTAAGCTAAGAAACAAGATTATTTTCTCTTATATTAATTCTTCTTACACACATCAGTGATCAGTTATTGAAAATAAATTATCATCTTTCTTAAATTATTATTATATCTTCTGAATTCACTTCTTTCACTTCTTTTACTTCTACTGAAGATTCATAAACTCTTCAAGAAATCACTGTGAATTATAAAGTCTATATTATTTACAATTCAATACAGAATACTCTCTTTCAATCATGATAAATAATCACTTCATTCTTCACATCTGATTTCAGATCATGAAATTTATGAAAAACTCAACACAAATATTAAGATGAACTATGAAATAATTATCAACAGATTGTATTATAGATTACTGAAGAGTCATCTCTCTGTTACAATCACTACAACTTTATTCAGAAACATTCATCATGAACTGATCATGACTCTGAAGAAATTTTCTGATATCTGAAGTCATCAGAATGCAGATAATAAAAGAAAAATAATCAGAAAATTACTACTGAGCTGATAAGTTACTCTATTAGATAATAATTTTTAATAATACTAACTTTCTAATTTGAAGAAAATTATGTGAAAATAATCATGTACTAGTACTCTGATTCTATAACTCTTATCTGATAACTTCTGTGAATAATTACTTTATATATATATATCTCTGAATCTTTCTCTTCAATTAATTGAAAATTCTGAATTCTGAACACTTCTTTAAATGCTTAATTCAAATCTTCATATTTCACATTGATTCTGTCTTTGATTTAATCTTGAGATACACTATAAAGTTAATATATAATATCTAGAATCAGAGTTGAAGAATTATCAAAGAGTATCTCTCACTGTGAATGCATGAACTAGTATAAATAATCTTACATTTATAAGAGTTATATGTTATTATATTAATGAGAACTGAACTTATTAAGAGACATTAATTAAATTTAAATTATTAATCAGTAGTCATACTGAGAATTATATAATAGAGATATTAATAACTGTGATTAAAAATAACTATTAAGATATTAGTCTCAGTCTTCTTACAATTATAACTGATAATGCTGTGAATAACTATACTATAATAAAGAGCTTGAAGCAAAAATTGACTTTGTATTTTTAAAATAATAAACAAGGTCATATTTTCTGTATTACTTATATAATTTAACTTATAATATAAACACTGATAAAGAATCTTAATATCAAGATAAAGAATAATAAGATAACTGATTCTTGAGATGAGAATGAGATGAAAGTAATTACTCAAGTAACTTTTATATTTACTTTATAAAAGATAATATTTTTTAATAACACTTTTTAATATTGCTTTTTAATAATGCTTTTTAATAATACTACTGTTAATTTTGAATAGATTGACTAATAATTTAAATATTATAGATTTAAAATATTACTAATATAATTTATATCTCTTCTAAATAATAATAATAATTTTATGATATTTAATAAATAAATAAATCAGTCATATCACTGAATATAATACAGAATATTAGAATACAGTGAAGTTTAATATATAAGATAACTATTCAGACTCTTCAATTATATCAGATGATTGATTATTGAGTATAATACTCTGATTGAGAAAAGATTCAGATATTGAAACTTTCTAATATAAAGTAAACTCAGTTAAAATATATGATTAATTTACTGTTTCAGTTTTATAAGATAATAAAGATAGTTTTAATCACTTATATATCAATACTGCAGTCAGTCTGATAAATGTATAATAGTTTATTTACTTATCTTAAGAAGCAGTTAAATCACTTAAAAAGAAATTCAGTCTGAGATAATACTATAGTGCAGACTATTATTACTATAAGAGATAAACTAATATATTATTACAGTAAAACTGAATAATCTTTTACAGAGTACTATACTGTAGCAGCTCTACTAGATCTTTCTTATCAAGTTAATATTTACACTTCTCAAGATTGAATAGAGAAGAAATAAAACTTGTATATTAAATTAGTCTGAGACTATTACAATATTAACTATCAGAGATTCAAATGAGTAGATATTTAAGATATAAAGACAGTGAAATATAATTCTCTAGTAAGTAATGATCTTTGATAACACTTCATATTTTATAGAATTATAATACTAACTTTGAAATAGAACTTATATACATTAATTATAACTGAAAATCAGATAAAACTATATATTTATAAAACTGAATTTAACTGTTATCTTTAAAATAATCTGATAAATTTATATATTAAATCAATTCTAGAGTTATAAAAAATTATTAAGAGTATATATTTAACTGTTATACTGATAATATATAATATTCTGATAATTTTATTAATAGAGATGAAAATGAAGTGAAAGTTTAACTTAAGTTAAGATATTTATTACTATCACTGAGAACAATTATAAGAAGAAATAATTAAGAAACTCATGATTATAAAATATAGAATTATCAGACAGTTTAATATCTCTAATCACAGTATATCAGAGAAGTGTAGTTTTTATAAGAAAGTGAAGAATAAACTTGTATAAGAATATATTTAGTTATTTCATGAGTATTATTAATAATTATTATCAAATTCTGATTATATAAGTAATCACTGAATGAACTGAATAAGACTGATTTTAATCTTCAGTCTCAGTTCTATTCTGATTTGAAAGAATGATTATCTTTCACAGTTTATTCTGAGAAATTACTTTCATTTCACTGTTCTTGAATTAAATCTGATTATTTTTCACATCATTTCTCTCAGAAATGGTCCATTTTCAGATTTTTTTAAGGCTTGATTCTGGTGAGACTCACGCCAAGAAATGTATGAGACCAGACCAAATGGAACCAAATGTGAAATTCATGGTCCCGCCGGCCAGTCTAACCGTAATCACGTGCCACTCAACTTATATATAGTTTTGTTGGCCGTTACGGCCGTTGCGGTTAGCGATCCCACTAGATCACGTGACCCACCACTATATTATGTTCTTGTAGATAGATCTATCAATACAACCTTAAACTATTCTACAAGTTTCACTCTAGATAGATTATAGATGACAACATTATCCTCTAACACACTATATTAAGCTCTTTGTAGATAGCTCTATCAATACAACCTTCAACTATTCTACACTATCTATAAGGATGAATGGTTGAGCACAGCTGATAGATAGCCAGCCAGTCATCTTATAATCATTTTGACTCAGTGAATAACACCGTTATATTGCCTGACTAGTAGAAATCATTTTTACTCTATAGTGAGTCTTGTTTGAGCTTTCTACGTAACGAAAGATCTCCAATCTTAATGAGAATCTGTAGAGTGCTTGCAGGCAGCTCATATCACTGAGAATCTCAGAGATGTTGCACAGAGAGAAAGGCACTCACTGAGAAGCTCATGATATGAAGAAGAGTATGGTATGGGAGAGTAAGAAATAATACAGAATATTGATTTTGACAAGCTGTCGGCTACAGAATACATATTTTCTTTTCAATTCTTCACATAAATGCCCCGTAAGTCGCCATCCTGAACATAGGTCATAAAGTTTGATATTGTCTTCCGTACTGAAAGGGAGCACAGGCACACAGATCTAGTAAAACAGAAATGACACAATAGAAAATTCCATTCCAATAGTGCTTTTAACTCCCACAGGGACAAAAACCGGCAGTGCTCATTCCCACCTTGACAGCTCCTTTAAGTTCTTACCTCTCATGGCGGGAAGCAAAGTGGATTGACAAATAACTTGCAAAATATGGGTATTGTGGTAGAAGAGAGAGCGCCTAAAGGGGAATACTGGAAGTGAGCTACACAGAAACCTTCCATTAGCGCGGCCTTCCTTTCTAGTGCACGCTGATGAACACTAGCAACAAGATACAAGCAGTCTGATAAAATTCGAAAAGTCGATGTAAATAATCCATACTTGTAGCTAGCTAGGAGTGCAAAGGAATACGATGAGAAAAAAGTAGAGAAACAAGATATTACAGATAAGGATGTATGTACAATCAAAGAACTGTACATTAATAGAAACTGAAAAACGAGGAGAATGGACGGGAAGTGAAATAATAATATGGGAATGAAAACGGCAGGCTGGTAGAAAACTGTTCTATCGGGACCGGAGTTCTGGGGATGTATCATCCGGGATAGGAACCATCCTTCCAATTCAATTTTGGATCTCAGATTCTTTCCAACCACCACCATCAACACCACCTCCTCCCACGATTCTCCCACCTCCAGCTCTCTTCACGCGACACCACAACCCAACATTCGAGTCCAAGATAAAGGTATAAATAACCCAGACCCAGCTACGATGCGAAGGGAGAGGCTCATAAAACTCCTTGGCAATATTGTGTAGAGTAGGCAACCTTGTCCACGGCACGGCAGGGAAATCATGATGCTCATTGTGTAGACCGACATTGTACGTTAGGATGTTCAATGGCCCGTAGTACGAGTACGTTTCCGGCGGGGGTAGGTTGGCCAATGCATCTCCTCCTGGTTTTTCTATTGTTTGCTTATCACCACTCTTCTGTCGTCGCAGTTCCTCGATCGATTCAGTGCCCGCGCCAGTTTTCGAGAAGAAGTAGTGTTCCGCTATGAAGTGACCGGCGCAAGGGTGGAGGGAGCCGGCGAGGAAGGAGCTGAGGATTAGGTAGTAGATGGGTTGGAGGGAGGAGTCACAGATTTTGTACAGGCAGTAGTCGAAGGTGAATTGGACGATGATGTTTAGCAGGTGGATGGAGGTGAAGGGCGGGGAATAGATGAAGATGGGCCGTAGGGCGTAGAAGAGGATTTGGAAGGTGCAGAAGAAGGCCTTTCCGAGAACGGAGTCGAGGAAGAAGGCTTCGAGGGCGGTAGGGAGATCCGTGTCCAGCGAGGCCACACCGAGGGATTTGTGATGGGTTAAATGGTAAGGCTGAATTTCGTCAGAAGTACTTTTCGGGGAAAGAATTGGAGATTTGCATAAGTTGAACATACCCTGAATGCAGCACTATATGGTATGCCGATTGGAAGATTGGCAAATACAGCTAACAGCCTATTTGCAAAAGGAGATTTGAAGGCGAGGTTGTGTGATATCTCGTGGATTGCGAGGAAGAGGTTCTGGTTCGCCGTAGCTCCAATAACATAACCAGTCAAGAGGAACTGCCATGACAAGACCGGGGTATTTCGGAGTAGGTATGCACAGGCGACCTGAAGAGAGACAACACCGAGAACGACATATTTGGTAAGGGGCTCAACACCACAGAGCTTCGTAACCTGCAGTTTCCCCCTTTGTCAGCATTGGTTTGAATTATCTGGATGTTACATTGAAGGAACAAAATCCCACCTCTGGATGAGCCTTGATAATAGCCTGGCGTCTGGAACGATGAGGCTCCTCTGTATAAGTCCAAAAGAACTTGTCTTCTATAGAGGAATTGGAGGGTGGCGGCGGAGCATGGGTGGAGCTGGAGCTGGAGCTGTTTCCAGCACTTGTCGCAGAGACCCGAGCTCTGGGAGAGGAGGTGGTAACGACTGAGGGCATAGCTGTGATGGCTGATTTATAACGCCGTCTCTTTTAACTCATGGGGATGGCTTGTGAATTGGGCAAACGCCAGATCATGCAAAAAGAGCGTCGAGATAAAGAATGTACGATGTTGAGATATTGTTGGATCGTAGGAAGGGACACGCAACGCGGGCCGGGTTGGTCCCGTGCTATAACGGTGCTTCCTGTAGAATGGTCTTCTATATTCGTGTGGAGGAGCTAGCTACGTTATATTACATATGTTGGTGATTACTACACCTAACTACTCTTGGAGGATAACGTTGTTGTGTTGTGTTGTAATCTAACTACGCGAGTTACACTAAATGGATGAATAGGTTGGGGTGGCACGTGACTAGGGTAGGTGTAGAAATCACCAACACCCCCCCTTGCTACGCCGTGGCCTATAAGCCGCCACCCGGGGCCTCTCCCATCCTCAAATCTTTCAAAAATGCAATAACAATTAATTACATGAATCAGACCCTGATTTCCTCATTAGGAAAGGCATTCATACAGCAATAACTGTAAAAATCAAGAAATATATGCAAAATCTATTAATTCACTGTATTATTATTATCATTTAATCATTTCTTTCTGATCTCTTTCAAATCAATTCTTTTAATAAAATCTTCAAATGCAGGCTTCACCAGTGACTTGATAAGACCATCAGCTATATTTGCTGTAGAATCAATATATTTCATCATGATTTTCTCTTTTTAATTAAACTATGAAGAATATGATATCTAATATTAATATGATATAATTGTTATGTTAAGAATTCCTTCTTTACTAGATTAATTACTCTCTTATTATCAACTTATAGATGTGAGCATATTTTCACTTTTTCATTATTTATTAACTCAGTATTATATAATATATCATTCAATCAGATTATCTTATAATGTAAGAAATTCTACTCTCTGTAAATTCTTTACTTCTATTTCTATCTCTCATGTAATTAATAGAGTTAGTGGCTCTTGACTACATACAACTATATAGACTGAAGTTCACAAATACTATTTATAACTCAGCTTAAATACTATTATATATTTAATCTCTACATTTTAACTTTTTATTATAAATACTTCTAGTAGTTAATAGTATATATTATATCAAGCTATAAATATCTGAATAATTATCTATAAGCACTTATTCTTACATTTCAAGCTTAGTCAGTCAGCAATCACCTGTTATAACTGAAAGAATTAGAAACTTATATACTTTATTCTCTATAAACTCTACTGCAGATACTTAGAAGTAGTTATTTAAATTATAAATAACTCTTATAAAAGAAGTCTCAGAGAATGTATTAATTATTTATAAGATATTATTCTCTACATTTATAACAGAGAAATTCTCTGAATTCATAAATAAATCAATCTTAGTGAAGAATATTCTTGAGTATCTCTTACAGAATTAAGCTATTTTTCTATAAGAAATACTTACTATTAATAAACATTTTTGAACTGAGTCTCTAGATATAATCTTCAGAGATATCTATGAACTGAAAAGAAACTTTCTTAAGCTGTAATTACTTAAGATTACTTATTGAATTATAATCTATAAAAGCTTTTATAAGTTTGTATTTAAAATTGACTCATAAGTCTGACTATGTAATATAAAAGATAAAGAAGCTGTTATCTATATAATAACAGATCTTTACTACACTGAAGTTAAGAACTGACTGAATTATTTAAAGAATAATTACAAGAGATCTTACTAATCTATTCTTAAGATTTATTTAGAGAATAAGTTAAAAGACTCTGTAAACTGAATAGAGAACATCTGAATTATAATTATTAATATTAGAAAAAGAGATGAGAAATCTGATAAAGACTACTTATAGTACTTTATAGAATTATAATATAAATTAAAATCTATGAAAACAGAGCTCTGAAAAAAGACCTGAATAATGATATTTATAAAGAGACTGAATAAAGATATATAGAATAAGCTTATTAAGTAAGACTCTAAGCTCTTAGTCTTGAAAAAACTGATAACTTTTATTTATTACTTATAAATTACTATGAGAGTTATAGATCTGTAGAGAGCAGATTATTAATCAGCTCTATAAGAGTCAGAATAATAGAGAACAGATTTATTAAAAAAAGATAATAAGATATAGAGAGATTTATATCTGACTACTAAGTAGAGAGAGAGAGCTTTATAAGCTTCTATAAACAGAGTATATAATAGAGAGATTAAGAAAAAGAGACTTTACTTTATCTATTTTAAATCAGAATATCTCTGTGCAAACTATCTGAATAAATTAAAATAGAAATTTAAAGAGTTATAAACAGAGTTAGTAACAGTCTTCTTAAGAGTCTTAAAGCTGATATCTGAATCTGTTACTTCTCTGATAAAAATACTTACTTATAAGAAGAGATCACACTGTAGTAATACTGCTCTATAAGTATAGAAAGTATTAATAAACTCAGAATCTCAGATTACTGTAGTATCTCTAAAGCTTACAGAGTAAATAAACTAAATGATGAAAACTGAGAATCTGCTCTTATAATAAATAGAGTATAAGAACTCAGATCTGAGAGCTGAAAGACTTATAAAAGTTATCTTTGAATTACAAGATCTCTCTGAAATCTGAAGAAGATTTATAGAAACTATGATTATTACAGATATTATAGATAACATGTACTTAAGACTTATATAACTTTAAAGACATAATTTATATATAGCTATCTATGAGTCAGATTTATACTTCTGATCAGTGTTAACAGACTTACTTATAGAGATAGAATCAGTTAATACTGTAGAGTTAATTAGAGAAGATAAGCTCATTTATATAATAACTTTATAAATATCTGAGAATCTCACAGTTATAAAAACTAAGCTTCAGATATCAGAGAAATACTGAGATCTTAGAGAGATATTCAGCTTAGTAAAGATAACTGAGCTTTCTTCTTATTATAAGAAGAATCTGATAATAAATTTAATAGAAGAGTAAAAACTCTTCTAAGAACTAATCTATAAGCTCTCTTATTATAAGATAGAGATCTTATAAATCTATATAATAAAGAATCTGAAGAATGACTTTATCTAATCTTTACAGATCTTTATAGAAGTCTCTGTAATATTTATAAAGAAGAAGAATAAAGATCTCAGATTATATATAGACTACTATAACTTAAACTTTAAGATAATAAAGAGTCACTACTTTCTATTTTTAATTAAGAATGTAATTAACTGTCTTACAGAAGTTATTATATTCATATAACTGAATATAATTAGTATATATACACAGCTATAAATACAGTCTGAGAATAAATAAAAGACTGTCTTTAGAACTGCACTGGAATTATTTAAATATTTAGTAATATCTTTTGATCTGACTAATATTCTCATAGTATTTCAGTCTTTTATTAATAAAATACTTTATATATATCTAAATATCTCTGTGATAATATATCTGAATGATGTGATAATATACTTTATAAAGAAGAAAGAATACACTGAGTATATATAAAGTATATTAAAGATCTTAGATAAGACAGAACTGTATATTAAGCTTATAAAGTATAACTTCAGTATCTATCAGATTAATTTCCTAGAATATATAATTACTGCAGATAATATACAGATAAAATCTTCATAGATTGAGACTATTCTATTATAACTGAAGTTAACTAGTATTCACAAGATTCAGATCTTTCTGAGTGTTGTGAATTTCTATAAACAGTTTATCTTTATATTTATGAAAATCTTCTTGACTCTTACAGACATGCTGAAGAGTGAAAATAAGAAGAAGTTATTCTATAAATAAAGAATGAAAAGATTGTTGAGAAGAAAGAACTATGAAAACTTTCTTACTTTAGAAGCTTATGAGATTCTTATAAGATTAAAATAGATATTTATAGATATAGTAATGCTATTTCACTTTGATCTCTTACTTTTAATCAGATTGAAGATAGATGTCTTCTTCTTTATAATTTCAGAAATAATCTTATAACTACAGTTAAATAAGAACTGAGTTTCAGTGATCTTTTTCTCACAGAAGATACAATCTCTGAAGATCAATTATAATATTTATAATTAGAAGCTTCTTATAATAGTGAAGTTCTTCTGTTATTAATATCACTACTTTAAGAGTTTTATAACAGTGATTACTATTAGAACTGATTATAACAGTTTATAATAATTTACTTTAATTAAGAAACTCTTACAGCAGTAGATTCACTGAGCTCAGAGACTGAGTAAGTTCTGATTCAAGATAGAATATATCAAGAGAACTAAGAACTTAGCAGATAAACTCTCTCACAGATCAGACTATATTAAGAAGATCAGAGTATCAGATATAGAGAGATTAGAGAAGATAGAAAAGCTTCATAGAATACTTAAACTGAGTATTATAAAAAGATTAACTAAAGAGTCTCTCAATCTCTTATAAGAGAAGAGAGAAGAGAGAGAGAAGAAGTCTGTATAATTACTCTCTATAATACTAAGAGATAACACTCTGAAGATCTCTGTGAGAATTCTTGAAGAGAGTATCTATAATCTGAAGAGTTTACAGACTTTGAGAAGCACTGTAGAAGATCTAATGTAAGAGAAAATAGAGTATAAGTCTTTATAAGATCTTCTATTCAGATTGTCTGAACTACAACTGAAGAATAAATATACTCAGTATATTTAAAAACTGGTTATAACAGAGATTAATTCTGCAGAAACAAAGAATTGAAGAGACTTAAATAATCTCTTATAAAAAAAGAGCTGAATTTATATATCTATGAATAAGTTTCTATGTATAGAACTTATTAAAAGGTATTATAACTCTTCTCTAGTAGGTTATTTTACAGATACTAGAACTCATAAGTTGCTTATAAGAAAATACTTCTAGTCAAAGATATGAGAACTTATGAAGAAGATAGTGAATTCTTATACTATTTATCAGAGTTCACAGATAGTGCAGTTCAGATTATATAAAGAACTTACTTCTCTACTCATCTCACAGAAATCTTGAGAACAGCTAGAAATAAATACTCTTATAAGTCTCTCTGAAAGTAAGAATATATATAATACCTGCTTTGACAGTGTGCTTATGATAGTGAATTACTTTATCAAGATAACATACTTTATACTCACTTATAAGAACTTGAAGTCAAAGAATTTAACTTATATCTTTATCTGTAATATAATTTAGTTACATGAATTATCTGTGAACATTATCTCAGATAGAGAATCAATCTTCATAGAAGAGTTCTAATCTGATCTGATAACTATACTGAAGATTTTATAAGATGTAAGTACAGCTTTTCATTAATAAACAGATGATCAGACAGAATATCTAATAAGTATATTAAAATAGTATCTGTAGTGTTTTATTAATTATAATCAGAATAACTGAGTGTATTAATTATCACTTATAGAGTTTATGTATAATAACTCAAAGTATATCAGTATAGATAAAACTCTCTTTAAGATACTTACTGAAACTTATTCACAGATAATCTTAATAAATCTATGAGAGTATACTATAGAGTGTGATAATATCTGTGAATAGACTGAGAGAATTCAGAAGATCTGAGAGAAAGCTTATAAATTCTTAAGAAAGACTTAAGAGTATTAGAAGAGATACTATAACTTCAAGTATATTATAAAGAGTTTTAAGAAAGATAATAGAGTCTGACTAAGTCTAGAAAATATTATTATATAAAGATCTAGTAAGAAGCTGAATCTCTTACAGACAGAGTCTTATAAGATTATAAAGAAAGTTAGTTTACAGTTCTACAGATTAAAACTATTATCTGAGTTACAGATATATAATATTTTTCATATCTCTTTACTTCATAAATATAAGAAATTCTTAGAAGAGAACTCTGTGACTCATCACTCTATCTATAAAGTATTAGAGAGTGAAAGAGAATATCAGATCAAAGAAATTATTCACTCAGAGAAGTGAGATTATAAGCTCTGATTCAAGATTCAGTAATAAGAATATTCTGATAAGATGAATAAGTTTACTTAAGAATTATCTGAGCAGATAAGATATCTGCAGAAGCTAAGATATGACTTTTATACTATAAATTCTGATAAGTCAGAATAATATAATCTTTACTAAGAATCTGATTATAATACAGATATTAATACTATTATTTATAAGTTCTAGTCTATAAGATAATAAGTTTCTACTGAGATGAACAGTCTGCAGTATATATAAAGAGAAGAAAAAATCATATTCTTATTAAAGTTAAAAAATAAGAAAATAAAAACAGAACTGTGAACACAATTTAGAGATTAATAAAGAAAAAATAAAGAAAATTCATATTTATATTCTTAATACTGACAATACTTAATTTCTTCATAACTATTAATTTCTCTCTTCAAAGAAGCAGAGAGTATTATACTTATAATACAGATAATTATTACATTTAATATAAAGACTGTCAGAAATACACAGACTTCAGAGAAGTCAGATATCAGAGTATATACAGTTACAGCAGAGTCTTGAGAACTGACTATCTATATATATAATCAGATATCTCTTACAAAGCTGTGTCTGCTCTTTCAGTTGTACTGAAGTATTCAGCTCAGAAATAATTAAGATATGAAGAGAGATCTTATCTGCTCAGATTAACTTCTATTACAAATTCATAACATTCACATTATCTTAATTATCTGAATTTTACAGGTACTCAGAGACTCATCTCTCATTGATAATAAGATTGTGAAAATGCATCACAGCGTGAGAATCATTGATAAAAAACCTAGACATATTTACATATGTCTGATCAGAGATTGTGTAAGTAGAAGAGAGATAATCATAGGTCTTTAAGACTGCAGAAGACACTGATAATACTGAAAGCTTTATAAGAATTATTAGCTAGAGTCTGTAAGAAATTATTTGTGAGAAGAGTTACAGTAAAGAAGAAGACTGCACTGCTTGAAGTGAGAGACTGATCTGAGAAAGATATGAAGTTAACTACTGATCTGAAGATCAGGTGTAATAGTGAAGCTGAGAGAGATAAAGACACTGTTATAAGCAGTGACATCTCTACTTCATCAGTCAGTAAAAAGTAATCAGAGAAGTTATGAAGACACTTATAAGAAGCTAAGTGATAGTCAGACATTATTTATAAAGATATTGAAATTAGAAAAATTTTTTATTCATAAGAAGTTCTTGAATTAATATATAAATATTGTCAGAAACATACTCTCTCTATTATCTAAGTAAAAACACTTCACAGATGAATGAGAATACTTACAGTTTATAAGAATAAGAGCTACTATAGAAAAAGAAAAAAGAAGATGAGATTTCATGAACAGATCTGAGATATTTATACTACTTTAGAGAGATTTACTTACACTGTGAGTAATTCTACAGAACAGTCAGATCACTCTAGTAAATAAAGAGTAATTATGAATCACAGATCTAAATCTTTCTATATAACTATAAAGAGTGATTACAGACTGTAAATATCTTGATTCTATAATTCTACAGAGTTAGTAAAAGAATGGAAAATTCCTCACAATTCTACTGTCAGGTCACGTGATCTGGCTTACTAATCCTTTCATCATATAACTTTTCACCAGCTAGCAACCTTTCAATCACACAAGCTTTACACCTTTCACAGGTTATGAGACTCATTGTGCATAAAATCACTGTTAATTCGGGATTCCTTGTCAATATATTCATTATTTGAACTACTGCTTCATTCAATACACTCATCAGGAGTTAAAATCATCTTATTCTATCAGTATTGATACATTTGAGATCTTGATGATCAATAATACTACTGCTCACTTAAAAAAAAAAAAAAGAGGCTTGTAGAAAATGCATCACACTTGCAAAAAAAGCAAGAAAAAGAGAACAATATTGACAAGGATTCAATAAATAAATATCAAGATGGTGAATTCAATACAATCTTGCTCACATATACATTCATGATCTCGCATTCTTTTCACTGAATCAGTTGCAGTTGATGATGATGATGATTCTTCACACTCATACTCTGCCAGTGAATATTCTTCTGAAGCCTTTGAAAGCTTCATTGAAGAACACTCTGCAACACTCTCTCAATTCAAAGCTGGTTTGAATACAGCTTCTGACACAGTCAGGCTGATCTTCTGATTTACTCAACAGCTTGATGAAGCTGGTTCTCTTGATGAGAATATTGAACACTCAGATGTCTACTGTTTGAACAAGGCAATATCAGATCAACAGATGAAGCATCTCAAGATAATGCTTGAAATGAACAAGGGAAAGCAAAGAGTCTTAGAACTCAAACTACAACTGGAAAAACTTCATTAACAGAGATTCTCTACAGATTAATCACAGAATGTCAACAATCTTTCTGTCATCATATCAACAGCCCGTACAGCCACATGGAATTCTAATCTCAGTGAAAGATTGAAATTCAACCTTTATGAACTGAATAGCTGTGTTGACAAGACAATCTCTCAATTCAAGAAAGATGTCAAAAATACTGTGAGATCAAACAGTCTAACTAATACATTCAATTACATCACATGAAGCATCTTCATGAAATCAAAACTGGTTGATACACAGTGTTGATATATGATAGAGAAATGAGAGACTCAGAACCCTCTATAAAGAGATGATAAGTGAGCATCATTCTGAGATGTCAGAAATCAGTGACTCTACACATTCATCTCAAACTCCTTGAGTGCAGGAGTCAGAGCACATTTCTCCAAGTATGATGAAAATTGAATTGCTTATACTCTATGAAACACAATTGAACAGGAATACTCTGTCTCTAAAACACAGTTATACTGTGAGACAGTTCTGAAATTCATGTCTCTTGATGACACACAGGTCATCAATCTACACACATTCTTTGATAAGTTCTGATCTGTCATTACAAAATTGAAGATGTTGAATGCTTCCCTCTCAGATGTGTGAACATTTGATACCTTCTACTCAGTTCTACTCAACAATTGGAGAAATTACATTCAGAAGAAGATAGAGAAGATACAGGATTTCAAATTCACAGCTGTGGTATTGAATGTTAATCTTCTCATAAAGGAAATTCATTTGTGGCTTGATTCTTCAAAAGATAAAAAGAATCTGCAGAATATAGATTCTACAGTCAACACAGCTACAACAGCTACAACAATCACTACATCTATCAATTCTAACAACAATACATCAAATTCGGCCTGTGAAGGCTGTACTGAACGTGGTCATGATAGTACTCAAGAGAGCTCTCAAAACCATCAGAGATCAGAAAATTCATCTATCTGTTCTGAATGTGAGAGATCTCACTTTGACATCTGTTGATTGATCAATTCAGACAGTGCTCTGAATAATTAAAGAATAAACAATGCTGTGAGAATAAAGAAATTCAAGAAAAAGAAGAAAAAGAATAATAGTGAAGATAGAACTCAACTATTCATTACAGATGAATCAGACATCTATCAGATGACAAACCTCACAGAGATTATCAATGTGTCAGCCTGTTTTATGAAACCTCACAAGAATTCCCTCACTATATGAGATAGTGATGCTGAATGCCACATAGCAAGTGATAGATCATGATTTTCAGAACTTATAGTAATCAATGATTCAACAGTTCAAGTGGTCAATAAGGTCATTATAAAGGTTCAGAGTGTCAGCACTGCATTCATCTCAGTGAATGAAAGATTGATAGAATTCAATCATGTATACTATGTGTCAGAACTATCTGCAAATCTGATCTCTGCTGAGCTTATGAAACATCAGAGCTATATTCACTGTGATATACAAGTTAATGCTGAGAACTACTTTGAGTTTCTGTCATCTATCAACAGTGATATCTTCTATGCCAATCTGTCTCATAATAATATTTACATTCTATTTGACAGCTCACCGACATTTCATGAGATGATGAACAACTCAATGTATGAAGCAGTGGCATATGTGGCTGTTTCAAAACCAAAGGCAATCTCAACAGATTACAATTCAAATGCAGAATCTTTGAGACCTTTCAGCCATGAGAAGGTTGAACAGTTAATCAACTCTAAGAATTCAGATACTGATTTCTTTGTTATCTCATCTTCATCTTGATTATCTACAGTCCTTCTGAAACAGCTTTCAATAGATGAGTGATATCATTGACTTGATCATATCAGTGAAAATAGTATATTAAAAATGATCAGAAACCTGTGATTTGATATTATCATTATCAGTCTGAAGAAATTATCATTCTGTGCTATATGTGTTAAGGCTAAACAGAAACACACTTTCTACAAGAATTTCACACCATGTCATGCCACCTGCAAGGTCTTGAAGGTTTGGGTGAATATATTAAGTGATGATAAGACTCTTGAAACTGAGAATGATATATCATCTTACATCAGCAAGAAGCTTGTAATGGTGATAACTGAAGAGGGAAAGTCTTGGTAGGAGGTATACAGTAGTGCATATCTTAGCAGTTTCTATCTCATTCTTCTGCAGCAGTTAATGCAAAAAAAAGATTTTAGAAATAGTTTTTTACTTCTCTTAAAAAAGTAAGGTGTTTTTCTCTGGGTTTTACACAATATTCTTACAAAGAATTAAAAACAGAGTTGTTTTCTGTCATAATTTCATATTCTTTTAAGTAAGAATTACTTTTTCAGTGGCTGAAGAGCTTTCATTAATACTTAATTCTTTTTTACACTCTTTATTAACTGATTTGAGTTGCACACCTGTTGTGTGAGGAGAATTGGATAATTTAGAATAAAATTGAATAGTTTTAATCAATTTCTCTTCAAAAAATTGATTTATTTTTTGTCAGTTTTTCTCTCAAAAACTGTCATATCATCTGATTTACTATCAATTGATATCATACTTTTCCTCATTGTATCCCAAGAAAGAGATTGTAAAGATTTTATTGATTTATCTTAAAAATCAATTTTAGTTTATTAGATTCTCTTCAAAAATCTAACCTAGTTACTGAACTAGTGTGAAAAAAATCAGGTGTTTTATACATAAAAGTCTGCGATTCCTCTTTTGAAATAGTCTGACCAACTTTTCAATTGAAAACAGACTTAGAAACCTCTTAATTGAAACAGTCTGACCAACTTTTCAATTCAAAAAGAGTTTAATAAATATCTCAATTGAATTAGTCTGACCAACTTTTCATTGAGTAAGAACAATGAGTTCAAAAGTACACTCAGTTGATGTGGAGAAAGATGCTTTCTCAAATGCTATTCCTGAGATTGAAATTCTGAAGAGAAGAAAGAAAGAAGAGATAGAGAAACAACAAGTTCTTGAAATACAGAAACTTGAAAAAGCAAGTAAAATTCTTGGAAAGCAGTGTCTGAGTGAGATGAATGAAGAAGTTCTGTTAATTCTTCATGCTCAGGCTAGACAACTACAGGAAGTGATCAAGTTCAAACTTGGAATTTCAAACACAGTTCAAAAAACTTTGAAAATTTCTAATACAATCACTGACTCTTCAGTTTGCTCTTCTTTCTTTTCTACTTCTTCTTCTTCTCCTTCTTTGAATCAGAAGAAAACATATGCTCAAGCAGCTGAATCTGCTGTCTCTAAACCTGCTGTCTCTAAACCTGCTGTCTCAAAACCTGCTCAAAATCCTGAGAAAACTGAGAAGAATACTGCTCATGCCTCTATTCATAGAAAAGTGGAAAAGAAAATGCAAAAAGAGAAAAACTTTCAAATCTCCAGAAATAGAAGACTTATTCTCAAAGTCTCAAACCAGGACATTCTGCAAAGAAACAAGCTAAACTCAAATCTCATTTTCAGAATCAGAAATGAAATTAACCAGCAGTTCTTTTCTCAGTTGATAACTGATATTGAAGTTCAAAGATCAGTTATAGCTTCAATTGAATCATCATTCTTTGAAAACTTCATCATTCTGACTACAATGTCTGAATTCAGTGCTGAATTCCTTATTCAGAATGAGAATCTCTGAAAGTCAGCAGTAGAATCTTTGTTAAACACAACAATTCTATCTGAAAGAGATGAAAAGTGAGACAAATTCATTCTTTATGATATTTCAGTTGAAATTTTTGACTGTGAAGAAGGAATGCTACTTCTCAAAAATGAATTGAAAGAATACAACTCTATTCAACTGAGAAAGAAGCCTGTATGACTAAATTCAATTGAGTTCAGACAAAGTAGGAGAAATGCCTCTGTTCTAGTATATATAAAAGCACTTGAACAGTCAAAGATCTCTGAAGTAAGAGTAGCAGGTTTGAAAATGAGAGTTCATGAATACAAAGACTCAAGAATGAATCTCAAAGCTCAAACACAGTGTTTAAACTGTCAAAGATATAAACACTTTACAATCTCATATTTTAGAGACTCAAAATGTACATTCTGTGCCAGAGATCACAAAACTAGTGAGCATAAATGTGAAACATGCTCAAAAAGAGATGAAATTTGTCAACATACTCTGCTTAAGTGCTCTAATTGTAAAGAAAAACATGCATCTAGCTCAAAAGAATGTATGTTTACTCCTAGAACTCAAAAGAACTGGAGAAAAGATGAAGCTCAAAGTCAATCTAGAACTGAAGAGAAGAGTCAAGCCAGTAAACTCACAACTGCAAGCTCAAAAAGAAGAAACTCTCAACTATCTAAGTCTTCAAACTTCAACTCTTCAGCTAAATGTAAATAGAACTTGAATTCTCAAACTTCTGTTAAGATTAGAGAATTGAGAAATGACTCTGATAATAAACTAGATATAATACAAGCAGTTGAGATTTCTACTTTTCAGAACAGTTATAATCTACTATCTGATAATAATGATTAGATTCTACTCTACTCTCTTTTAGTATGAATATACAACAAAAATAACAAAAAAAGTTTAAAAACTCTTCAAAAATCACATTTATTTAAAATAATGTGAATAGAAACTCAAATTGTATTTATTCTTGTCTTCAAATTGCATTTGAATAAAAAGTTGATTTTATACTGCTTCAGGAGCCGAATTTTGATGCTGAGCAAAAATATGTTATTTCTCATTCAAGCTACTACTGCTTTTTACCTCAAAAGTCTGAGATAAAGTCAAGAGTAGTGATCTATGAAAGAAAGAGATCAAGATATCAATTTAATCTAAGATTTGATATCATGTCTGACCCTGATATTCTGGTGGGTGATATTATAGATAAAGAAAATGAGTTTGATACTATACAGCTCATAAATATCTATAATGAAAAGTCATTGAAGAAAAATAACAATATCTGAAGAATTGATAGAGGATTTCTGAACATAACTTCATCAAGAAACTCTATAATTGCAGGAGATTTCAATGCACATCATCTCTGATGAAATTCAGAATGCAAGAGAGCAGTGAGAGCTGATAATCTGATTGAATGAATCTTTGAGCATTCAATAGATTTGGTTAATAAGTCTGATCAATAAACATTCTTTAGAAAAGACATGAAACAGAAGTCTATTATAGATCTAATCTTCATGTCACAAAATCTAATGAAAAGAAGACTTATAAACTGGTTTATTGATTCAAATGAGACATCAGAATCAGGTCATGAGATTATTCAATTTGATATTGAACTGAGTGAAAAACAAATGAGTGAAAATCCTCTTCTCTCTAATCAGTATAACTTTGAAAAAGCTGATTGAAAAGCAGTTGAAGAAAGTATAAAACTGCTAAAATCTGAAAGACAGAATGAGCTATATTGAAATTCTGATCAAGATATCTCAAATGAAATGCTTGAGAATAGAGTGAAGCTTATTACATCTATTATTCTAACAAGTGTTAGAGATAATATTTCAAAAAGAAAATCTTCTGAGTATTCAAAATCTTGATGAAATGAGAATATCTCATCTAAAAGAAAAGAATTAGCTACTGCTAGAAGAGATTGAAAAAATGATATAATATCTGATGAAGAGTTCAAAGCTGTCAGAAATGAATATTTTTCAGATATCAAAAGAGCTAAAACAGACTGCTGGAATAAATTTCTTGAAGAAGCATAAGAGAAGGAAATTTTTAAAGCTTTTAACTATACTAAAACAAGAAGTATAGCAAAACTTCCAGCCTTAGAATATGAGTTTCAGAATGAATCATATACAGCAAACTCTTTTGAGGAAAAATGTCAAGCTTTCATGAGAATTCTCTTTCAGAACTCATCAGACTCAGATTCAGATTCAGAGGAAGAGAATATATCACTTCTCAACTACATTGATGAAAATGACTGAGAATGGCCTAATCTTACACAAGATGAATTAGAGTCAGCTATCTTCTCAAGTTCTGTTAAAACTGCTGCAGATCCTGATTCAATTAATCACTTGATTATTTAAAATACATATTTCTACTTAAAGAATGAATATTTTGATCTCTTTTTCAATCTCTTGAAAAATGGATATCATTCTGAATGCTGGAGAGAAGCCACTGAAGTGATTCTTGCAAAACCTAATAGAAAAACTTCAATTTCTAAGTCATATAGAGTAATATCTGTATTGAACTGTTTAGAAAAGGTTTTAGAAAAGATAATAGCTACTCAACTATCTTTTATAAGCTCTATAGATGATTCTCTTTTATTCAGTGAACAAATAGAAGATAGAAAACAGTGTTCTGCAATTGACACTGTTCTCTCAGTTGTTCATGATATTTAAATAGCAAAACATGAGGGTCTGGTCTCAACTGCAGTTTTTATTGATATAAAGAGAGCATTTGATCATGTTTCAAAGTCAAAGTTAATTCAGATATTGAAGATATTAAAACTGTCACTTTCTCTAATAAAATGAGTTAACTGTTTTATGTCTAAAAGAATTATACAACTCTTCTTTGATGAAATGAAATAAGACAAGACTGAGATAAAAATAGAAGTACTACAGAGATCTTCAATCTCACTCATTTTATTTGCAATATACACTGCATATCTATTCAAAAATAGAAATATGAGAATAGTGTGATCTCTGAGTTATGTGGATGATATTGGTCTAGTCTACAGCTCAAAAACTATCAAAGAGAATTTGAAAGTAATTGAAGAAGCTGCAAAGAAAATCTTTGTTAGAGCAGATATCAATCAAATTCAATTTAATATGAATAAAACTGAGTTAATTCATCTCTTTTCTAGACTCAATGAGAAAGAACTATCTCTAACTCTTTTAAATAGAGAGATTAAACCCAGTGTAAATATCAAATGATTAGGAGTATGGTTAAACTCCAAGTTGAATTTTAAATATCACATTCAACAAAGAACTGTCAAGGCAGAAAGACTATTGAACAACATAATCAGACTATCAAATACAGAGAGAGGTCTATTCTTCCAGGCTATGAGACAGTTATATATAGCCTGTATTACATCAGTAGCTGATTATGAAGTTCAAGTTTGATGAAATAATCAAGGGAATTTCACTGAACTCTTTCAAAGTCTGCAAAACAGAGCCTTGAGAAGAATTCTGAGAGCATTCAAATCATCTTCTATTAAAGCAATGAAAATTGAAGCTTCAATTCCTTCTCCTGTTATTAGATTTGAAAAGGCCTGTATGAACTATGCTCTGAGAGTTGTAAAGATGAGCTCAAATCATATAATCAGAGAAAGAGTCTCTTCTTCATTTCCATCAATTAACTCTGGAAATGAACTGGATTGAAATAGATTTCTTGATTGGAATGAAAGTAATTCTTCAAAGAAAATGTCTTCTCAACTGTACAGACTATGCTCTCTGATTAAAAATCAATTTTCTTCTTTAAATGTTGAAAAAGTTGATCATGAGAAGTTATCTCTCTAGAGAGAAAAGCTTGAATCTCTTATAGACTTACAAATAAGTGAACTATCAAAAGAGAAAGAATATGAACAGCATTTGAAGAGAATTTCTACAATCAATATAAAAGACTCTATTCTGGTTTATTCAGATGACTCAAAAAATGAGAACTTGAATAGATTAGGCGCAGGCATTGCTTATACTGAAGATAATATTAATTTTATCTCAGATTTCTGGAATCTAGGCTCTGAATGTGAAGTCTTTGATGCTGAACTATTTACAATAGTGAAAGCCTTCAAACTCATTGAAATAAAATCTCATAAAAGAGGAAATTATTTGAAAGAGACATGAATATTCTCTGATAGTCAAGCTGCTTTAAAAAGACTTAGAAATAGTCAGATTCATAATGATCAAATGAATCTTGAACTGATCTTAAACTCTGTTTTGAAAATTCAAAAGAGAAGAACATCAAAGCTGATAATTCATCTGCACTGAGTTTCTGCTCACATGAATATTCATGATAATGAATTGGCTGATTCAGCTGCAAAAAAGGGTGCAGAATTAGGCAGATCTATTCAAAAAATTATGTCCTGGTCTTTTATAAAGAGAAAAATAAAAGACTCTTGTTTAGACAAGTGAAATGAAAGCTGGCAGAAACAAAAGAAGAGTATACATTATTCAAGATTTGAAACAAAACCCAAGTGGAAATCTTGTTCAACTAAATGTAAAAAGAAAATATTCTCATCTATAATACAGCTGAAACTAGAACATGGCTATTTCAAATCTTATATACAAAGATTTGATGATAGATTTGACTCAATAGAATGCTCATTCTGCAATACAAATGAGAATTCTGAGTATATTGTAATACACTGTGCATTATACAATAGTCTCAGAGCCAGATTGAAAGAGAAGTATGATCTAAATCAATTAAATATGAGATTCTTATTCTCAACTGAGACAGGAATTAAATACTTAATAGACTTTCTATCAGAAACTCAAGCAGCTACAAGAAAATGGCTAAATTCAGAATTATCTGAGTATGAAGAGGAGGAAATTAATCAGATATAGTCTGTTAAAACAGCTATACACTCTCTTTTAATAATTTGTTTTGTTATAGTCTCTCTTTACTTTATCTTTTTCTTTATCTTTTTCTTTCAATTTCTTTCTATCTATTTATTTAATGTGTCTATCTTTGAGACTGTGTTCTTTTTCTCTTTTCTTTTGTCATGATATTGTCAAATGATTTCAAAGTATTAAAAGATGTTAAAACACTGCAATTTGTAAACAGTTTTTGTATTCTGGGCTGGAATTTTCTGATTTTGCATATCTGAAATTGATGAATGTATAATAGTTAACTTTACAGACATAGAAAAAACCCTGAGAACTAAAGTTCTCAGGTAGATGTCATAGTCTCTGACTGCATACATCTATAATTGAAGAATAATAATAATAATAATAATAATGTAATGGTGATAACAGATGATGCTATCTGTATGAGATGAATATTTCTATTGAAACACAAGGATGAGATGTTGAGATATCTACAGATCTTCAATCAATTCATCAAAAATCTGCTGAGACATGGCATTACAATCATTTACTCAGATTGTGAAGAATTGAATTCAAATGCAGTCACAGCATATATGCTCAGTGAAGATATAAAATGAGAGCTGACTTTCCCTTATACTTCACAGTAAGATGAAGTATTTGAATAATTAATCAGTTTAATCATTGAGAAGTTCTGATCACTATTAATAGACTCTTCAGCTCTGAAAAAGATGTGAAGTGAGGCAGTTATTGCAGTCACAGAGCTGCTTAATCTTATGTTAATCTCAACAATATTGTATAAGAACTCTGAAAATACAAAGCTGATTACACTGTATAAGACCTGGCTTGAAGCTCTACTCTCTGCACACAGCATTCACTGATGAGGTTGCAAAGCATTCTTGAAGATAGTCTTCAAGCCCATCAATAAGATGACTTCTCATTTCAAAGAGTTGATTTTTGTGAAATATGATAATTTTATCAATTATAGATTGATGAACTCCTTCAACAGGCATTTATACATATCAAAAGACATCATCTTTCAGAAGAACCTTCATCTTGCTGATTCATCAATATCAATAATGCACAACCTGAAGGTTCTACTCAATGCAGTCTGTAAAGCAGCTGCAGTGATTTCTTCAGTGACATCAGGCCTACTCACTGCAGTTTATCAAGAGACTGCAGCAATTTCTGATCTATTCATTGATAAGAAAATTCAACCTGAGTGTTCATTATTTCTTATACTTACTAATAATTGATGGATTGACTATGATATCTTCATAAGAATATCTACCTTTTTAGTGCAGAATACACTGAACTTCTCAGAATTCACAGTTGAATCTGATAACTCTTCAACATCTACAAGAAATATCACTATAGTGGAAGAATTAACAGTGAGGGAATCTTCAGTGAGAAACAGTCTTGAAGACCTACTCATCAATCCCGAGATTGCTGCACTTCTGATTCTGAAAAACCTCACATATGTCAAAGCTTTCATGAAATGAAAGTATTATTACAAGGCCTGCATTAAAGAGATCAATCATTTGAAACAGATAGAGATCTGATAACTGATTGAGAGAACATCACAAATGAGTGTTCTTTACAGTCAATGAGTATTTGATAAAAAGTTCAATAATATAAGTGATGTTATTCACTATAAGGTTCACTGAGTTGTCTGCAGAAATCTTCAACAGAAGAGAGTCAATTACTTAAGAATCTTTGCACTTATCATCTCTGCATTCATCTCACAAGCTCTCATGACAATCTCAGCATCCTGAGAATGATATGTTCTGCAGATTAATATAATAACTGCTTTTCTGAATACTCAACTGTCTGCTGATGAACAGATATATATGAATCAATTCACAGAATTCTGTGAAGACTGTGATTATCTTGTGTGTGAGTTAATGCAGGAACTCTACAGTCTTAAGCAAGCAGCACTCTTATAATATGAGAAGCTGTGAAAAATGCTATTGCACTCAGACTTTCATGTCAGTCTCTATGATGCTGAACTATTTATTCACAATGGAAGACAGATCTATATAATCATCTACATGAATAATGTCCATCTCTACAGTCTGAAAATCGAAGATCTGAACTAGGCCAAAGCCGAAATCACCACTAATTATGAGATCAAGGATGTAGGGAATTCCAATCACTATCTAGAAATGAAGATTGATAGAGATTTAACTTTATTAACATTGTCTCAACTTCTCTTTATAAGAAATCTTCTGAAGAAGTTCTCAATGAATGACTGTCATTCTACATTTACTCCTATGAAGAAGAACATCAATTTCATGAATAATGATGAGAAATCAATTGCATACACAGCAGAATTTACTCTACAGTTCTATCAATCCAGTATCAGATCTCTGCAATATCTGACATTTAATACCCATTCTGATATGAGCTTCACCGCAGGATTCCTTGAACAATTCAGCTCTCAGCCTATATCAAAGAACTGGGCTGTATACAAGTGTATACTCTGATATCTACAGAGTTCAATCAATGAGAGTATAACCTATCACAGAGGTGCTGAAATTGAACCTGTAGCATATGCAGATACCGATTGAGCCGGTAGGAATCCAGGATCCCGTTCAACCACCGGTTATATTATCTACATGACAGGTGGCCCCGTTGCATGACAGAGCTGCCGGCAAACAGAGGTCTTCAAGTCATTAACAGAGGCTGAATATATTGCATTCTCTGAGGTCACATATGAGATTGTCTGTCTCTGAGAGCTTCTAGAAGATGCTGAATTCATCTCATCTCATCTCAACAATCTGAATGCTGATGATCACCTCATTTCCATCATAGTCAATGATCTGACTTATACAGTTCATGCTGATAATAAGTCTGTCATAGAGCTATTCTCTTCTGAAGTAATTTCACACTGCTTGAAGCATATAGAGGTTCATTTCCACATTCTTCAGAATCTTGTCTGTAAGAATAAAATATCTATCTGATATATTTCATCTGCTGAGAACATAGCAGATGAGCTTACTAAATCACTTAAAACATTGAAATATACACATTGAAAGGAGATTATGAAGATGAAGAGATAGAGGGATAAAAAATAATGTATATTATGACTGGTTTTTCATTACTTCACATTTTCCAGTCATTTTTTGTACCTGTACTTGATTTGAAGGCGAATTTTGTATATAGCATCGTGTATAGTTACTCTGGTGAGTGAGGGTGTCAGGTCACGTGATCTGGCTTACTAATCCTTTCATCATATAATGTTGGTGATTACTACATCTACCCTAGTCACGTGCCACCTCAACCTATTTATTTAGTGTAACTCGCGTAGTTAGATTACAATACAACATAATAACATTATTCTTCAAGAGGTTATGAAGCTCTCTACACAATGAAAAGCTGTAAAATAACATGCAATTGACATCTTCACACGTCGTTACAAGCGTGCCTAGATAATTTATTGAGTGATTGAACTCATGATTAATCTAAGATCTGAAGAGACATCTGACTTAATGAAAGAATACATGCCTTCAAGGCAGAGAAATAAGAAGACATCAGAACAGCAGACACAAGATCACAGATCATTATCAACATCAATAACAAACTGAAAAGTGACTGTCTCAGAGGCATTTAAGCTGAATGAAACCATCATGAAATAACAGTCTGATGAGTTCAACATATACAAAGACTCAGTTGAAGACATCATCAGTAAGATGTCAGACAATGCAGAGAGCTCAAGTGACTGAAATGATAATAACTCTGTGAGTGAGAAGACTTGCATGAGACTAGAAATTACAAGACTTCAGCATGAAGTCAAGTGAATGAAGACAGACAGGAGTGAAAATGAAGAGCTTAGTGCAGATTTAATAAACTATTTTCAATGAAAGAGTAGAACATCTGCATTAATGAAGATTCTTAATGAATTCAGAGATTAAGTAAGGTCTATAAAGAAGCCTGTTATACTCACTGACTCTGTAAATTATTCTATATGAAAGAAAGAGATTCTGCTCGCAGCAAGACAATCTGAAACAGATAACATTCTTAATGATAAGCAGATTAATCCTGATGAGAATATCAGCATGAATATATAATATTTTTGATCAGAACAGAATATCTGACTATACAACTACATATGATCTGTGATTCAAAGGTTGCTTAAGTCAGTGTACGATTACAGGCGTACGCCGGCTTCTTATATTGTAATCTCGTACGCTAAATTAATTAGCATACACTATGGCCTCTTTACACGCGTACACTAGTAGTTCAGAAGCAGCTGCATTATTATCTGACAGTTGTACATTCTTCTGAATCACATCCTTCCTCACCAGATTCAGTCACGCTCACATGACCATGTCATACACCCTAGCTTCATGCGGATTAGCTCGCCACTAGCATTTCACAATTGTGTGACCTATTCCTGATTCAGCTAGCATCCTGCATACACCCTCACAAAGAAACTTCCACTATATTACATCACTCATTCACTAACTTTTCCCATTCTTCAACCATCATCTTCATTATCATCATCATTGAATGTCATCATCTCATTCAAGATTTCTACTTCTTCTCCTGTTCAACTCTTTCCATCTGTTTACCTATCACATTATATACATTCCTGGCAATGGCTCTCTGTTTCCACAGCAAGCATCATTGTAGTGCTCATATCAGGCAGTTTGTTAGCAGTAAGTGTAACATGTTGTGAAACATGATCAGGACTTGTTTATCTTCTAACAATCACCAGAACAATGTATTATCATGAATGATAACACATCTTCTTCATCTTCTTGTACACTCTTGATCATTTCTTCTTCTCAGTGAGTTTCTGATTGTGTTTCCTGGCACAATTTTGCATGGACACAGATGCTGATATGTTTGTTTTTATTTGTATAGAATTTTCATGTGTTAACAGATCCACATCTGCTGATGATAGTGAACTCAATGTTGCATTCTTGATCAAGAACTTGAAGAATGTAATAATGAAGAAATTGCTCATGTCATGTATAACCAGGTCTTCTGTGTCTCTTCTTGCCCCTTCTGTCACTTCTTTCTCTGCTGCTTCTCTCTCTGTCTCTTCCTCTGCTGCTTCTCAATCTTCTACACTTGCCCCTGTGTCTGGTTCTCCCGCTCCCGCTACCCCTGTTCTCATGATCCCTGGTTTTACTGCCTCTGCTTTCATTACTAGCTCTCCCCATTTCAAGGAGATGTTGTGTAGGCTTAATGAACCACATCTTTCAGTGCATACACTCCCGCCCTTCTTGCTGACTCCCAGAATAATTTATTGTATGAAGACTGTGTACAACATGACTATCTGAAGCTCAGTCACAGACACTGATTATTACATTCATTTTAAATATTCATGGTGAGACAATTGTTCATTCATCTCAGAGAATCACCCCTCTTCTTAACAGTGTCAAGATCATAAGTCTTTTTCTTTTTCATCTTTTCTTTCTGACACTGATTTTCCTGTTCTTAGAAGAAATCATTATGGATTTTGCTGTGTACAAAGTCATGGCATTCACAGATATCAAGGAACTTTTTACAACTGTAAAGTTCAACATCACAGAGATATCTGCTCTGATGAATTCCTTCAGAATGATTGATCTGTATCAGCCTATTCTCTGGTGTCTGTTGTTCAACTTTGTGATGCAGATGAAAGATATCCATGTTTTCAGGAATGAGAACACGGATGTTGTACTCTTTTACACCCGCGGGTGTGAGGCTTGTACACCTTGTCTGAGATGTCATTGTGGGAATGGGCCATTCACACACTGTGTTCTGCTTCCTGCATTCCCTCATGTCTCTCTCTCTCTTTCTGAGAAGCCTTGTGCATGTTGTAATTGTGCATACAATTCTAAGGCCAGTGAGTGTTTGTTTGGTAATTGTTATCCCTGTTTTTGTGGTTTTGTACACTAATAATAGTTCTTAGTTGCTCCAGCGTCAGAGACCATTTTAATTAAAGATGATAACACTGCTGAGACTATCTTCTCCCGCCTTCAAGCTCCTTCCATTACTTTCTCTCCCTTCTCCTTCCCTGCAGGAAAGGTTGTGCGCACACCAGATCATAAGTGTTCAGCCCTGAGTGGCTCCTGCTGTCATTTGTCCAGTTCTGCACCTCCTTCTTCTGTTTCTTCCATCTCTGTTCCCCCTGCCCTGGCTCCTGGTCCTGTGAGTCCCGCGCTCTCCTTTAATTTCTCTACATGTACACATACACATTTCTATATTGACATTCCAGCCAATCTTGTGATAAATGACATTAATGTTGTATGCAGAGTGATAGAGGAATTGAAGATATGTATGATGTTGTTGCAAGAGCAGCTTGCAGCTCTCAAATCCCTTGCAGATCTCAAGTTTTGAGATTTTCTTTGTTTTTGACATTTTTCAGGTGGCATGGCATTGAAAATAGATTAATATGTGATGTATGAAAATGAATGAAGTGTGTATGATAACATTTGTCTTTTGCAGTCAATTCTTACAGTTAGTGATCAATTCATTATCTCTTTTCTTTTCTTATGCTTTTTCTTTGTCTGCTAGTCACTACTCTTACACAATCTCTATATAGTACAGTATTCAGTGACTAGGTTCAGCAGCTTTCATCTTTTGTGATTCTGTCTCACATATTATACTGTCTCTCTTCACTCACTCAGATCACTACAGTAAACAGTTCATCAAAACTAATCTCACTCAATCTCTGAGTGTCTCCAGGGGTCAAGATGGCTTGATCTCACACATCTGTGAATGTTTCAGATAGTTCATCTTCTGTGATCTTCACAATTGAACTGGCATAAACAGTTAAATTCAACTCTGAATTTCTTTTTCTTCTATGATCTGATTCATGTGCAAGTCTGCTGCTCTGAGACTGCTCTTTGCTGCATTACACTCACTGTCTGCAGTGTGTTATCATATGATCAGCTACAGTCTCATCACTTATTAAAGTGTGATGTTCATCTGATTTCTTCATTTCTTCTCATTCTTTTCTTGTAATCATGAAAAGATCAGAATAAGTGAGATCATCTAGTTTATAAGCATCTATGATTTCTCTTACTTCATGAGGCTTTTCAATTATAAGTCTCTTCTTTTTCAACACTGATGATAGTGCTGCAGATGACTATAATCTGCTCAGGTCTTACATCTTTGCTTTCACAAGTTGTGAATTATTGATTAAGTTGCATAAGACCTGTTCCTCTGATTCTTTCAATGCATACATTCTCAGAGAATGTGATTTAAGTATCTTATATGGCTCAAATTATCTAGATTGAAACTTCTCAGAACTCTCATTGTATATAAGAACTCACATTCTCATCTTGAGACTCAATTTCTTAACAAGTGAGTCTCATATTCTTTTCAATTGAATTGCTCAGTTCAGGAGTAACTCATTAGCTTTTGTATGTGCATGGCTGATCTCTTTCAATCTTGGTTCTGCATCTGTGACTGTTGTGTCTGCAACTGCTATTTCTGCTGTGTTCACAACTGTTGTTTCTGCTGCATCTGTAACTGCTCTCTCTCTCATCTTTTCTGAAGCATTCTTCAGGATGCGCGGATGCAATTCATACAACAGGTAGAATGATGAACACTTGAAGACTGCATGCTGTTGAATCCGCGTGGTCAACAGTGCCTGCCCGAGATATTCATCTCATAGTCTCATAGGCTTGCTCACTAGATATTTCATCAGCATGTTGCCCAAGATTTCATTCAAGTATTTCATCTTCCTGTTTATCTGCAGATGATATGATGTTGTTCTACAATGTCTTATCTGTAACTGGCTTATGAAATGCCTCACTGCTTCTCCCATGAGGTTTGCACTGTTATCAGTTAGAATCTCGCGCGGCATTTCATAGTTGATATAGATCTCATTATGTAGAAACTTCATCACCATCTTCTCTGTCACCTCTGGAACTGCTTTTGCAACTGGCCAGCCAGTAGCATAGTCAATAGCAGTGATTATTCATCAATTTTCATTTGATGTTCGCAGCAATATGTCTATGAGATCCATCTCTCATTGTTTGAATGATTGTATTGTACACTTCATCTGATGTTATACTTCTTTGCATTCTAACCCTTTCTTAGATTCTTTCATGACCTGGCAATTCAGGCACTCATGAGTGTACACCTGGATGTCCTCAGCCATGCTTGGCCAGTACACTCTTGATTTGAGTACACTCATGAGTTCAGGACTTTCTAAGTGACTGAATTCTTTGTGCATGTGAGTCATCAAGTCATGTTGAAATGAAGGTTCTAGATAGGGAGTTTCTGCATATCCTAGATCATGGTAAAGCACAATGTCATTTTTCAATTTCCTCAGCTTGAAGTTTGAAAGCATCTCTTCTACTACTTTCACAAGATGCTTGTCATCTGACACCTTGTCATTCTTTAAGTAAGAGATCATGATGTTCACTCATTCTGATTCCTTGCATTCTCTCAGTGTGTTTAATGTGAATGTCTCTTGTGCCTGGTTCACAGAACTCTCACTCATGAAATCAGGTCTGTGACTGATTGCATCAGACATCACTGCATTCAATTCTTTTCAGTATTTGATATGAAGATTGTATGCTTGGAACTCCAAGATTCAACATGCTAAGCATTTGAAAGGTTTTATCATTGATTGTAGATAGATGAGGCTTTCATGATCTGTGATCACTGTTGTCATATGCCTGTTGTTAATATATCTATCTCACAATGCCAGCATGTGCTTGATCACTAGCAATTTCTTTTCATACACTGAGTAATTGAGCTCAGCGCCTGATAGTTTTCTATCATCATACATCACTGAGTGCAGCTTGCTGTTCTTGCTCATCTGTAGAAGAGCGTCTCTGATAGCCCATTCAGATGTGTCTGTCTCAATGTAGAAAGGTTTATTATAATCTGATTGAATAAGCACTGAGAATGTTATTACACATTCTCTCAGTGTGAGAAAAGCCTCTTCACATGCAGCATTTCAGATGATTGAATGAAACTTCTTCTTTCACAGATTTACATTCATTTCTCTTAAGAGATCTGAGAGTGGTGCAGATATTCATGTGAAATCCTTGATAAATCTGTGATAATATGAGATCAACTCAAGGAACTGTCATATATGATGTACATTTCTCAGCTGCAGCCAATTCACTATGACATTCAATTTCTTCAGAATGGAGTGTATACAGTCATCACTCACTACATATCTCATGAACTTCAACTCTTCTGTTTCAAACACACACTTGGTTGATTTGATGTAGAGCTTATGCTCTGCCAGAGTTATAAGCACTTTATCAAGATACTTCAGATGTTCATTGTATGAGTTTGAAAAGACTAGAATGTTATCAAGATATACAAGACATGAGGTTTCATTCTATTTATAAAGAATCATATTCATCATCATTTGGAAGATGGCAGGCACATTTGTCAGACTGAATGACATTGCTAGAAATTTGAACTTCTCTCATTGTGTATTAAATGTGGTTTGTGAGACTGACAGTTTATCTACACAGATCTGCCAGTATTCTGAGAGAAGATTGATCTTTAATAGATATCAGGCATTTCTGACTGTATTCAACTGTTGTTGAATCTGTGGCAGTGAATATTCATTCTTGATTATAAGCTTGTTAAGTGCTTGATAATTGATACACATCTGTCACTCTTCACCCGCCTTTTTCATGAATAGAACTGGAAAGCCTCACACACTTGATGAGGATTGTATAAGACTATGTTCTAGAAGGTTGGTGATCTGACACTTCTGTTCTTCAAGATGTGTTTGTGACAGAGGGTACATGTTCTGGTTGACTGGTTTTGCATCTCTCATGTCAATCTCATGTACAAATCCTCATTCTGGCGGCAATTCCAGTGAAAGATCTGTTTGAAAGATCTTTCTATGCTTCTTCAGAAGCTCCTTCATACACTTGTTCTTTCACATATTCTTTATCTTGGTTTCCTTCACTTCCAGGTCCTGTATGACATACAGAATGCTTTTGGATGAGGTCTTGCGAATCATTCTCTTTGCTTGTTGATGTGTAAGCAGATTTAACCCTTCTATATCAGGGGTGTGAAATGTCCTTCTCATATCAGTTGATAGGATTGTATGAATCATTTTCTTTCTATCAGTCAACTGTATATAGCATGTATACCATTGAATCTGTGAATTGAACCTTTGAAACCAATTGAGTCTGAGAATAAGGTTGTATTCCACATTCTGCAGCTCTTGCGCTCAAATATAGCAAGATCATTCTCTGAAGTGCAAGGGAACTCTTACTCTTGCAGATGATATTAAATATCAGTTATCAGATAATCTTATGTGTCAGGGATTCTTCACTCAGTGAACCTCTTTCAATCTTCAGATCATATGATTATCAATATATTGTGTAGAAGCTTCTGTGTTCACTAACACTTTTACAGCCATCTCTCAATTCTTATTCAAGTGCCCTCTATACATTAACATTTCGGGTCTCAAGGCATTGAGATGAGTGTTCACTTCATCATTCTTGCTCATATCTTATTCAGGAGTCTGCTTCTTCTTTGCATTTACAGAATTCAGAGAGTCATCTAACGCGGGCATCTCTTTCACTTTGAAGGCTTTTTATAGGATATCAGTGAGTGCCTCTGAGCTCACTGATTCTGCTAGTTTTTTGACTCCCTTGCTTCTCTTGACTGTGCACACTGGGTGCAATCTTTTGCATCATGATTTTAGTGTCCACAGTTGAAGTAAGCTCAATGCTCATGATATCAAGGTTTTCACCCAGAGGATCTCTTTTTCAGGGGATTCAGCACTTTAGTAATGGCATTCAGATCTAGATTCATTATGTTCAAGTGTGTGACTTGTATCATAGAAGTCTGATTACTCATTCTCTGCTGAGACATACTCAATTGCAGTATTTTCTGTTACAATTGACTTACTTGTTCCTGTACAATGAGAATGTTGTATGCTTTCTTCACTATATCTGGCTGTGAGGTTAAGCATTTTCATTTCACTCTCAACTCAGGTGTAAGATCATGAATGAAGATCTGTAAACAGAAAGATGTTGAAAGCTCTTCATTTAATGTGAGATAGTATAAGCTGAAGTGTGTGAAGTATAATGTAAGATCACTCACTTATCTACACTCAGTGAAGTGTTCATAATACTTGTCTCATGTGTTCACTTTCTCAAAGTTGTGTAAGATTCACTTGAAAAACTCATTTCATATTTATGAAAATGAATATCACTTCAGGTCTGTGAGATTCATCTTTTCATCAGTCATTCATAATGACTTCACTTTTTCACATAGAAATGTGGCAGATCTTAAGACTTGTTGAAATTCTGTTGACTGTCTGTCTGTGAGTTCATATTCAATTCAATAATATAATCACATCTGACTTAGCCAGCTGATTGCAGCATCATTTTTTCAGTCACTATTGAAGCTTGATAACTTCAGCAGATCTCTCAGCTTGATATATTTCATGCTCAGATTCTCATCCTGTGCAGCAGTCTCTGATGATGTGTATACTTCTGAAGAGGTTGTGAATGATTATGATGAGATCTTCAGGTTCAGTGTAGTCACCTGTCTGTGTAAACATTCAATCTTCTACTGCAGGCCTAAGATCTGATTTTCTCTATTCTTATTGATGATGACAATTGTGTTGATGAAGCTCTTCATAGTGAATGCTTGATTCACAGTGAATGTCAATTGTTGTTTAGCCTTCATCTCAGCCTGTCACTGCATACACAAGACCTCAATCTCATTTAGAATTCTTGTACATGTACAGAGCTTCAATTCCAGTTCAGCAGTCTCAGCTGCTTTTCTTACTGCTTTAAGTAAACCCTCTGAGAGGTTCTGCATATCTTTCAGTTCAGGTAGCAGAGAAGAGTGTTGTTCATATCAGCTAGAGAAGGTATTCATTTCAGTGGTTTCTTGTTGATTGTACAATGTCTATTGTTATCACTGTATCATTATATCACTATATCATTATATCACTATATCACTCTGTTATCATTGTATGACTCCGGTGGTGGCCACCCCCCCCTTTTATTCCTTTGAGTGGAGAGTGGTCTCCTTTGAATCTGGTTCACTGCTCTCATCCCTTTTCTCACACCTCATCTGTTCACATATGTGGCATTCACCTGGGTGTGAAGTTTTTCTTCAACAAGTGAAGCAGCATCAATCAGATGCTCTTCCACTCACCACTCTTTATACACTATCTTTTGAGGCATTCTAGGACCACACTGGCATGATAACTATGAATTGCTTTGTAGGTGGAATTATCATGCTCTGGAGGAGCCTGCACTCCTCACCAGTTTTTAGACATGCTACCAGATGTGATTCAAAGGTTGCTTAAGCCAGCGTATGATTACAGGCGTACGCCGGCTTCTTATATTGTAATCTCGTACACTAAATTAATTAGCGTACGCTATGGCCCCTTTACACGCGTACGCTAGTAGTTCGGAAGCGGCCGCGTTATTATCCGACGGTCGTACGTTCTTCCGAACCACAGATCTGCAATCATCTCACAGGTCAAATCTCACTTTATTATACTCAAGAAGTTTCAACTATCTGCTTATTCTCTATGATCTGTCATAGAGAATAATTTCACTGAGAGGCCTGCTGTCTGCAGAACTCACCTGTTTCAAGAATTAATTGAAATAATGTTAAAATTAAAGAATTCTGATCATGTATTTATCAAACATTTAATTGCAATCAGGACTGATTGTATCTGATTGAGATATAATGTCAAAGATTTCATGTTTTTCAACAGACTTCTTACAGGGATTAGTAAAGATTGATTATCTTTTATAAAGAATTGAATGAATGTAATAGAGAAGGATGAGAATACTAGAACACTTGAAGATAATTTCATGAGATTGTATTAAGATATTCTTCTACAATTGTCAGCTACTGATGAACCTCTTATCTCTGATGAAAAGATCCCTGTAAATAATGCTCAAGATTTCAACAGAAAGAATAAAAAGAATAAGAAGAAGAAGAAGGTCTCTGAGAACAAGAACAAAGATTTCATCAAGTCAGATAGAAAGAGTAATAATGCTATCAAAACATGTTATCATTGTCAGAAGATTGGCCACATTCAAACAGATTGCTGGTTAAAATTTCCTAGAAAACATTCTACTAGCCGTGGTAAGGATAAGGATAAGAATAAGGATGAAACAGGCCCAGCGCCAGTTCATAATGTCATTGAGTAAGTATTTCATATAACAGAAACAGTCTATTCTACTGGTCAAACTGACAAAGATACCTGGGTTCTGAACTCTGAATCCGGTGCTCATGCTACACCTTGCAAGAATCTCATATTGATAGTGCTGCAGAAGATTAATGTTATATTAGAAATGACTGACAGATCAACAGCTTCTGCAACAGCTATAGAGAAGGTGAATATATCAGTTGAAGAAGTGAATCTGCTGCTGCAGAATATTCACTACATTCTCAAGCTGAAGATGAATCTTATGAGTTTTGAAAAGCTTGTACACTAGAGCTATACATATAAGTAACTGATCTATGAGAACACTCATTCAATCTTGCTAACCTCTTCTGACAAGATGTTGAGTTTTACTGTCAAATTGAGTGATAAGAATATCTACATTCTGAAAAAACAATCAATGACTAGAGACTTGATTCAATTTGTAATGTTAAATGATGAATTTGAATCTGCAAAAATTCTATGATCTACAGAGAAAAAAGATTCTCTGCTAGCATTACTCAATAAGAATATCAAGATTATTGAACACACAATGTTACAATGGCATCAAAAGCTTGATCATCTCAATCTCACAGATATCACTAAATTAGCAGCAGATTCACAACTGAGAATGAGAATCAAGAGTGATAGAGCTTTGCTGTTCTGCAAGACCTGTGTACAGACAAAAATGACACATTCAACATTTGCATCAATGACAAGAACTGTCAAACCTGCAATGAGATTCTTTGTGAATCTTGCAGGTGATAACTGTACACTATATGATAAAACCAACCTCTCTACTCATGAAGAAGCTAATTATTGAATGAGTATTACAGATGATATCACATGCTACAGATGAATTATTCTTATAATGTCAAAGAGTGAGATCACTGTGCATTTGATGATCTTTATTGACAGAATTGAGGCCACTACTCAACATTAAATTGAGACTTTACACTGAGATGGCAGAGATGAATTTAAACATGATGAATTAAAGACCTACTGTCAGTGAAAAGAGATCACATATGAGATCACTACATCTGATACACCACAGTTCAATGGCTCTGCAGAACATGTCAATTGTATTGTAGATGAAAAGACAAGAAGCTTACTATTCAACAGCAGACTTGCAAGAGAACTTTGAGATGAAGCTATTTAAGTCACAGTCATGATGATCAATACATCTTCAATATCAATGAAGATTTATAAGTGTCAGAGAGAGACCTCATTATCTTCTTTTAAAGCTTGAACAGGTGTTCAACCTTCTGCTCATTGAATATGCAGATGAAGATGTAAGATATATAAGAAGAATCTGAAGAGTATTAATAAGCTCACAGATAGAACTGACAGCAAGCAATGATAATTAGTTGAATATTAAAAACTGTATTAATATCATATCTGAGACTCTGCAACCTAAAAGCTTGAGATTGTAAGAAATGTTGTTTTTGATGAAGAATTGATAACAGAAGAAGCACTGGTGAATACTATTAGAGAAGCAGTCAAACTGTCAGAGGAATTGAATGTTCTTGATATCATGAAGAGATGACAGTACTGCCTTCTAAGAAGACTTGCAAAGGATAAACCTGATGTTTTAAAGATACTTACTGATGATGATATGAACAGCGCACTGGAACTGATATATCTACTAGATAATGAGACAGAACTTGTTGATGATGATATGAATAACTCTGTAAATGCCAAAGATTCTGTACTCAGTGTTCTTAATGATCATTCAACCACACTGACAGAGGTCAAAAGAAGTCATGACTGGGAACATTGACATCAGGCAATGAGAAAGGAAGTGAAAACTTTTGAACAGAAGAAGACATATATTGTTGTTAAAAAGGCCTCAGAAATGAACATTCTTACAGGCAAATGAGTGTATGATCAGAAGTTGAATAACAAGGATGAAATCATTCACTTTAGAGCTCATTGAATGGTTAGAGAATTCCTACAATAACAAGATGTTCATTATAATAAGTCATATGCAGCAGTGATGTCTGGACCTACATCACAGAGCTTATTCACTATATTAACAGCAAAGGGTTGAAAAGTCAGATCAATTGACTATGTATCTGCATTTTTGAATGAGGTATTGCCCCAGAATGAGATGATATTTATGCAACTACTCACAGAGATCAAGCACAGTCATGGTGGATTAGTAGGGCTTGTACATCAGAGCTTATATGAGATGAAACAGGCAGCAAGGACATGGTATTTCCTTGCAACAGAACACTTGATGAATCTAGAATTCAAGATCTCATCTTATAACAGTGAATTTCTTTATCATTCAATTTGTAAGTTATTCTTGACACTACATATCAATGACTGTCGAATCACAGGGTCTGAAGAGAGTGAAATTGAGTGAATTTTAATGAAAATCAGGAAAAGGTTTGAGACAAAAGAAGTTGAACAGGATAAATCTTACCTGAGAATGAAGATCAAATGCCAGAGAAATGACAATCTAGTGGTTACACAGAGCTGTTATATTGAGAAGATTCTTGAAGATTTTGATATGAATAAGATGAATCCTGCAGGGACCTCTATAGTGACAGGCATATAACTGAAATTTTCACCTGATGAGAATGATGAATTGAATGACAATCTTACAGCTACAAGATATTGTCAAGAATTGAGATCATTGCAGTATTTGATCTCAAGCAGCCAGTCAGACCTGGTGTTTGCAGTCAACTATCTCTCATGTTTTAACTTGTGTTCACACAAAGCATGTTGAGCAGCATTGAAGCATGTTCTACATTATGTCAAGAAGACAAAAAACCATGGCATATTGTACAAGAAGAAGATAGAAGATGGCCTGAGTTCTGTGACATACTGCAATTTGAACTAGACAGAGGCGGATTCTTAATACAAATCAACTACAGACTACATTATATTGATTAACAGGTCACTGATCTCATGACAGTCACAGAGACAGACATCTATTGTCAAATCAATCACAGAAGCCAAATATATTGCAGCTAGTAAGACAGCTTGTTAGATAATCTGATTGAATGATATTATTATTATTATTCTTCAATTATAGATGTATGCAGTCAGAGACTATGACATCTACCTGAGAACTTTTAGTTCTCAGGGTTTTTCCTATATCTGTAAAGTTAACTATTATACATTCATCAATTTCAGATATGCAAAATCAGAAAATTCCAGCCCAGAATACAAAAACTGTTTACAAATTGCAGTGTTTTAACATCATCTCATACTTTGAAACCATTTGACAATATCATGACAAAGGAAAAGAGAACACAGTCTTAAAGATAGACACATTAAATAGATAGACAGAAAGAAATTGAAAGGAAAAGATAAAATAAAGAAAGACTGTAACAAAACAAATTATTAAAAGATAGTATATAGCTGTTTTAACAGACTATATCTGGTTGATTTCCTCCTCTTCATATTCAGATAATTCTGAATTTAGCCATTTTCTTGTAGCTGCTTGAGTTTCTGATAGAAAGTCTATTAAGTATTTAATTCCTGTCTCAGTTGAGAATAAGAACCTCATATTTAATTGATTTAGATCATACTTCTCTTTCAATCTGACTCTGAGACTATTGTATAATGCACAGTGTATTACAATATACTCAGAATTCTCATTTGTATTACAGAATGAGCATTCTATTGAGTCAAATCTATCATCAAATCTTTGTATATAAGATTTGAAATAGCCATGTCCTAGTTTCAGCTGTATTATAGATGAGAATATTTTCTTTTTATATTTAATTGAACAAGATTTCCACTTAGACTTTGTTTCAAATCTTGAATAATGTATACTCTTCTTTTGTTTCTGCCAGCTTTCATTCCACTTGTCTAAACAAGATTCTTTTATTTTTCTCTTTATAAAAGACCAGGACACAATTTTTTGAATAGATCTGCTTAATTCTGCACCCTTTTTTACAGCTGAATCAGCCAATTCATTGCCATGAATATTCATATGAGCAGGAGCTCAGTGCAGATGAATAATCAGCTTTGATATTCTTCTCTTTTGAATTTTCAAAACAGAGTTTAAGATCAGTTCAAGATTCATTTGATCATTATGAATCTGACTATTTCTAAGTCTTTTTAAAGCAGCTTGACTATCAGAGAATATTCATGCCTCTTTCAAACAATTTCCTCTTCTATGAGATTTTATTTCAATGAGTTTGAAAGCTTTTACTATTGCAAATAGTTCAGCATCAAAGACTTCACATTCAGAGCCTAGATTTCAGAAATCTGAGATAAAATTGATATTATCTTCAGTATAAGCAATGCCTGCGCCTAATCTATTCAAGTTCTCATTTTTTGAGTGATCTGAATAAATCAGAATAGAGTCTTTTATATTGATTGTAGAAATTCTCTTTGAATGCTGTTCATATTCTTTCTCTTTTGATAGTTCACTTATTTGTAAATCTATAAGAGATTCAAGCTTTTCTCTTCAGAGAGATAACTTCTCATGATCAACTTTTTCAACATTTAAAGAAGAAAATTGATTTTTAATCAGAGAGCATAGTCTGTACAGTTGAGAAGACATTTTCTTTGAAGAATTATTTTCATTTCAATCAAGAAATCTATTCCAATCCAGTTCATTTCCAGAGTTAATTGATGGAAATGAAGAAGAGACTCTTTCTCTGATTATATGATTTAAGCTCATCTTTACAACTCTCAGAGCATAGTTCATACAGGCCTTTTCAAATCTAATAGTAGAAGAAGGAATTGAAGCTTCAAATTTCATTGCTTTAATAGAAGATGATTTGAATGCTCTCAGAATTCTTCTCAAGACTCTGTTTTGCAGACTTTGAAAGAGTTCAGTGAAATTCCCTTGATTATTTCATCAAATTTGAACTTCATAATCAGCTACTGATGTAATACAGGCTATATATAACTGTCTCATAGCCTGGAAGAATAGACCTCTCTCTGTATTTGATAGTCTGATTATGTTGTTCAATAGTCTTTCTGCCTTGACAGTTCTTTATTGAATATGATATTTAAAATTCAACTTGGAGTTTAATCATACTTCTAATCATTTGACATTTACACTGGGTTTAATCTCTCTATTTAGAAGAGTTAGAGATAGTTCTTTCTCACTAAATCTAGAAAAGAAATGAATTAACTCAGTTTTATTCATATCAAATTGAATTTGATTGATATCTGCTCTAACAAAGATTTTCTTTGCAGCTTCTTCAATTACTTTCAAATTCTCTTTGATAGTTTTTGAGCTGTAGACTAGACCAATATCATTCACATAACTCAGAGATCACACTATTCTCATATTTCTATTTTTAAATAGATATGCAGTGTATATTGCAAATAAAATGAGTAAGATTGAAGATCTCTGTGATACTTCTATTTTTATCTCAGTCTTGTCTTATTTCATTCCATCAAAGAAGAGTTGTATACTTCTTTTAGACATAAAACAGTTAACTCATTTTATTAGAGAAATTAGCAGTTTTAATATCTTCAATGTCTGAATTAACTTTGACTTTGAAACATAATCAAATGCTTCTTTTATATCAATAAAAACTGCAGTTGAGACCAGACCCTCATGCTTTGCTATTTGAATATCATGAACAACTGAGAGAACAGTGTCAATTGCAGAACACTGTTTTCTATCTCTCATTTGTTCACTGAATAAAAGAGAATCATCTATAGAGCTTATAAAAGATAGTCAAGTAGCTATTATCTTTTCTAAAACCTTTTCTAGACAGTTCAATAGAGATATTACTCTATATAACTTAGGAATTGAAGTTTTTCTATTAGGTTTTATAAGAATCACTTCAGTGACTTCTCTTCAGCATTCAGAATGATATTCATTTTTCAAGAGATTGAAAAAGAGCTCAAAATATTCATTCTTTAAGTAGGAATATGTATTCTGAATAATCAAGTGATTAATTGAATCAGAACCTGCAGCAGTTTTAACAGAACTTGAGAAGATAGCTGACTCTAATTCATCTTGTGTAAGATCAGGCCATTCTCAGTCATTTTCATCAATGTAGTTGAGAAGTGATATATTCTCTTTCACTGAATCTGAATCTGAATCTGAATCTGAATCTGATGAGTTCTGAAAGAGAATTCTCATGAAAGCTTGACATTTTTTCTCAAAAGAGTTTGCTGTATATGATTCATTCTGAAACTCATATTTCAAGGCTGGAAGTTTTGCTACACTTCTTGTTTTAGTATAGTTAAAAGCTTTAAAAACTTCCTTTTCTTGTGCTTCTTCAAGAAATTTATTCCAGCAGTCTGTTTTAGCTCTTTTAATATCTGAAAAATATTCATTTCTGACAGCTTTGAACTCTTCATCAGATATTATATCATTCTTTCAATCTCTTCTAGCAGTAGCTAATTCTTTTCTTTTAGATGAGATATTCTCATTTCACCAAGGTTTTGAATACTCAGAAGATTTTCTCTTTGAAATATTATCTCTAACACTTGTTAGAATAATAGATGTAATAAGCTTCACTCTATTCTCAAGCATTTCATTTGAGATATCTTGATCAGAATTCCAATATAGCTTATTCTGTCTCTCAGATTTTAACAGTTTTATGCTTTCTTCAACTGCTTTTCAATCAGCTTTTTCAAAGTTATACTGATTAGAGAGAAGAGGATTTTCACTCATTTGTTTTTCACTCAGTTCAATATCAAATTGAATAATCTCATGATCTGATTCTGATGTCTCATTTGAATCAATAAATCAGTTTACAAGTCTTCTTTTCATTAGATTTTGTGACATGAAGATTAGATCTATAATAGACTTCTGTTTCATATCTTTTCTAAAGAATGTTTATTGATCAGACTTATTAATCAAATCTATTGAATGCTCAAAGGTTCATTCAATCAGATTATCAGCTCTCACTGCTCTCTTGCATTCTGAATTCTATCAGAGATGATGTGCATTGAAGTCTCCTGCAATTATAGAGTTTCTTGATGAAGTTATGTTCAGAAATTCTCTATCAATTGTTCAGATATTGTTATATTCCTTCAATGACTTTTTATTATAGATATTTATGAGCTGTATAGTATCAAACTCATTTTCTTTATCTATAATATCACCCACCAGAATATCAGAGTCAGACATGATATCAAATCATAGATTAAATTGATATCTTGATCTCTTTCTTTCATAGATCACTACTCTTGACTTTATCTCAGACTTTTGAGGTAAAAAGCAGTAGTAGCTTGAGTGAGAAATGACATATTTTTGCTCAGCATCAAAATTCGGCTCCTGAAGCAGTATAAAATCAACTTTTTATTCAAATGCAATTTGAAGACAAGAATAAATGCAATTTGAGTTTCTATTCATATTATTTTGAATAAATGTGATTTTTGAAGAGTTTTTAAACTTTTTTTGTTGTTTTTATTGTATATTCATACTAAAAGAGAGTAGAGTAGAATCTAATCACTATCATCAGATAGTAGATTATAACTGTTCTGAAAAGTAGGAATCTCAACTGCTTGCATTATATCTAGTTTATTATCAGAGTTATTTCTTAATTCTCTAATCTTAACAGAAGTTTGAGGATTCACATTCTATTTACATTTCACTGAAGAATTGAAGTTTGAAGACTTAGATAATTGAGAGTTTCTTCTTTTTGAGCTTGCAGTTGTGAGTTTACTGACTTGACTATTCTCTTCAGTTCTAGATTTACTCTGAGCTTCATCCTTTCTGCAGTTCTTTTAAGTTCTTGAAGTAAATATACATTCTTTTGAGCTAGATGCATGTTTCTCTTTGCAATTAGAGCATTTAAGCAGAGTGTGTTGACATATTTCATCTCTTTTTGAGCATGTTTCACATTTATGCTCACTAGTTTTGTGATCTCTGGCACAGAATACACATTTTGAGTCTCTGAAACAGGAGATTGCAAAGTGTTCATATCTTTGACAGTTTGAACACTGTGTTTGAGCTTTGAGATTTATTCTTGAGTCTTTGTATTCATGAACTCTCATTTTCAAACCTGCTACTCTTACTTCAGAGATCTTCAACTGTTTCATTGTCTTTGTATATACTAGAACAGAGGCATTTCTTCTGCTTTGTCTGAACTCAATTGAATTTAGTCATACAGGCTCCTTTCTCAGTTGAATAGAGTTGTATTCTTCTAATTCATTTTTGAGAAGTAGCATTCCTTCTTCACAGTCAAAAATTTCAACTGAAATATCATAAAGAATGAATTTATCTCACTTTTCATCTCTCTCAGATAGAATTGTTGTGTTTAACAAAGATTTCACTGCTGATTTTCAGAGATTCTCATTCTGAATAAGGAATTCAGCACTGAATTCAGGCATTGTAGTCAGAATAATGAAGTTTTCAAAGAAGAATGACTCAATTGAAGCTATAACTGGTTTTTGAACTTCAATATCAGTCATTAACTGAGAAAAGAACTGCTGATTGATTTCATTTCTAATTCTGAAAATGAGGTTTGAGTTTAGCTTATTTCTCTGCAATATGTTCTGATTTAAGACTTTGAGAATAAGTCTTCTATCTCTGGAGATTTGAAGATTTTTCTCTTTTTGTATTTTTTTCTTCACTCTTCTATCACTAGAAGAATGAGCAGTATTCTTCTCAGTTTTCTCAGAATTTTGAGCAGGTTTTGAGATGGCAGATTTAGAGACAGCAGGTTTAGAGGCAGCAGATTCAGCTGCTTGAGCATATGTTTTCTTCTGATTTAAAGAAGAAGAAGAAGAAGAAGTAGAAAAGAAAGAAGAGCAAACTGAAGAGTCAGTGATTGTATTAGGAATTTTCAAAGTTTTTTGAACTGTGTTTGAAATTCCAAGTTTGAACTTGATCACTTTCTGTAGTTGTCTAGCCTGAGCATGAAGAATTAACAGAACTTCTTCAATTGAATGATATGTTATATGACACTGAGTTGATGAATGATGAAAAAGCAAAAATATGCTCGCATCTATGAGTTGACAATAAGAGAGCAATTGATCTAGCAAAGGGGGAATTCTTAACATGAAGATTACATCACATTGAGATTAGATATTATATTCTCTGTAATTTGATTGAAAAAGGAGAAATCATGATGAAACATGTTGATTCTACAGTGAATATAGCTGATGAGCTCACCAAGTCACTGGCAAAGCCTGCATTTGAAGATTTTGTCAAAAGAATTGATTTGAAAGAGATCAGAAAGAAATGATTGAATGATAATAATAATACAGTGAATCAGTGAATTTTGCATGTATTTCTTGATTTTTACAGTTATTACTGTACAGACACCTTTCCTAATAAGGAAATCAGGGTCTGATTGATGTAATTAATTATTATTGCATTTTCAAAAGATTTGAGGATGGGGGAGGCCCCGGGTGACAGCTTATAGGCCACGGTGTAGCAAGGGAGGGTGTTGGTGATTACTACACCTACCCTAGTCACGTGCCACCTCAACCTATTCATTTAGTGTAACTCGCGGAGTTAGATTACAATACAACACAACAACGTTATCCTCCAAGATATAACTTTTCACAAGCTAGCAACCTTTCAATCACACAAGCTTTACACCTTCCACATCTACAGTATCAAAAACACATCACCGCTTCACCACGAACTCGCTCGATTTTTCGAATAAGAACCCGCCGAAAGATTCATTGAAAAGCCCTCGATCATATGAGTATTTTGACCCCATCGCCGACCGCATACCCCGTGTGGTGGTGGAGGTATCCAGCCAAATGTGAACCAGACGGCGTTCAAAACTTCTGTGTGGGAGTATCCCTCATTCTCCCCTACCACACCACAACCCCGGGCCAAATTGCCATACAAATTGTAAGATGAAGAGATCTAGCCATATGCATCAATCTTCTTGATTTTGAAAGATCTCTGATCTGTAGTTGTGGAGATATCTGAGAAGCAATCTCTGCAAATACTCTGTTCATCTTTGATGTTTCAAAACATCAATACCAAGTCTCATCCTTGTACTGCCCTTTCTAATCTGGCCCATCTCTGGCAGAAAAATACAAAAAGATATCTCAGTGATAATATCAAGCATATAATCAATAGCTACTTCTGAAGTGCAATCTCTGTGATCTGTTTTCAGTGTATCTAGACATTAATATCAAGTCTCACTCTCATATCTCCTCTCTCAATCTGACTCATCTCTGACAGAAAAGTACAAAAAGATATCTCAGCAACTGTATTTAATACATAATAAGCAGATACAACAACTAGAAAATCAGTATATCTCAAGATCTGACTAAGCCTTTGATCTCTGTACAGTGAGATATATTAAATATAGTTATAATATCTCAATATTCAGTAGATTCTGCAAGAAATTGAGAATAACAATACTAGATTTCTATTGAATTTGAGAATTAACTCTATATTAATATAATCATTAACAAAGTCTTCTATTTTAAGATATAAATAACCAGTTTCTCTACATCTGACTGATAATATTTATATTATTATATAGAAATAGACTTATATTCTCTATAATATCAAGACTCTGAAGAGAGAAAGTCTTGATAGAGAATATACAGTAGTGTATATCTTAGCAGTTTTTATCTCATTCTTCTGCAGCAGTTAATACAAAAAAAAAATCTTAGAAATAGTTTTTTACTTCTCTTGAAAAAGTAAGGTGTTTTTCTCTGAGTTTTATATAATATTCTAACAAAGAATTAAAAACAGAGCTGTTTTCTGTTATAATTTCATATTCTTTTAAGTAAGAATTACTTAAAAAATTATATTCTGGTCTTTTATAAAGAGCAAAATAAAAGAATCTTGTTTAGATAAGTGAAATGAAACCTGGCAGAAATAAAAGAAGAGTATACATTATTCAAGATTTAAAATAAAACCCAAGTTAAAATCTTGTTTAATTAAATGTAAAAAGAAAATATTCTCATCTATAATACAGCTGAAACTAGAACATGGCTATTTCAAATCTTATATACAAAGATTTGATAATAGATTTGACTCAATAGAATGCTCATTCTGCAGTACAAATGAGAATTCTGAGTATATTATAATACACTGTGCATTATACAATAGTCTCAGAGTCAGATTGAAAGAGAAGTATAATCTAAATCAATTAAATATGAGATTCTTATTCTCAACTAAGACAGGAATTAAATACTTAATAGACTTTCTATCAGAAACTCAAGCAGTTATAAGAAAATGACTAAATTCAGAATTATCTGAATATGAAGAGAAGAAAATCAATTAGATATAGTCTATTAAAATAGCTATATACTATCTTTTAATAATTTATTTTATTACAGTCTCTCTTTACTTTATCTTTTTCTTTCAATTTCTTTTTATCTATCTATTTAATATGTCTATCTTTAGAACTGTGTTCTCTTTTCCTTTATCATGATATTATCAAATGATTTCAAAGTATCAGAAGATGTTAAAATACTGCAATTTATAAACAGTTTTTGTATTCTGAGCTAAAATTTTCTGATTTTGCATATCTGAAATTGATGAATGTATAATAGTTAACTTTACAGATATAGGAAAAACTCTGAGAACTAAAAGTTCTCAGGTAAATGTCATAGTCTCTGACTGTATACATCTATAATTGAAGAATAATAATAATAATATTCTTCTTTCATTATACTCATATGCAAGCGGAGCTTATGATAAGCCCTTGTGTAATGTTAAATACAGGTCAAGTGTTGATTATACAGAAGGAAAAACTGGTGTTGAGATCATGCCAAGATAACAAGAATATAGGAAATACAAAGAAGTGACAATTAAATACATGCAATAATAACTTCTCATCTCAGGAACATAGAGTGATTTTATTGGAGTGATTTGTACACCTCTGTATTTATTAAAAACCTAAGGTGCTTGAGTTCTGAATTTAATGTATGCCCTGCGGGTTTCGAACCCACATGCCTTGGTTTCTCATATCAAGGCACTACCGGGTGGCCGCATTAACCATTCGGCCTCCAGGGCATTAAAAATTTGAACGCTGCCGGAATCAAACCGGCGACCCCGTCAATGCGAATGACATATTATACCACTAAACCAAGCGCTCAAACAGGTGTTAAGATTATATCAAGATAATAAGAACATAGAAAATATCAAGAAGTGATAATTAAATACATGTGATAATAACTTCTCATCTCAGAAATATATAGTAATTTATTAAAGTGATTTATACATTTCTGTATTTATTAGAGATCTAAGATACTTGAGTTTCTCATTTAATATATTCTCTGCGGGTTTCAAACTCATATGTTCTAGTTTTCCATGTTTAGATACTATCAGATAACTGTATTAATCATTCAGTTATCAGAGCTCACTGAATTCATTAACTATTTAATGTGAAGAGAGGAAATTCTTTTGACTATAAAGTAGTTTGAAATGAATAATATTCTTAAAGATAATAATCTTAATAAGAATATTATTATAAATATATAACATTTCTGAAAACAATGGAATTTTTAACTATATAATTATATATAATCTGTAATTACTCTGCAGATTAAGATTTATTTTACTATACTTAAGAAATTCAAGCTATCTGTCTATACTTTATAAACTGTTATAGAGAATAACTTTTCTAAGAGATCTACTATCTGTTAAACCGCTCTATTTAAGAAACTGATCAGTATAACTGCTAAGTCAAAAGACTTAGATTATATCTTTATTGAATTTTGAATTAAAATAAGAACTGACTATATATATCTAGAATATGAGATCTCAGATATTATGTTTTTCAACAGACTACTTATAGAAGTTAACAGAGATTGAATCTCATTTATAAAGAATTAAATGAATTAAATTGACAAAGATAATACTTAACTCTTAGAGAATAATTTTATAAGTCTTTATTACAATATTCTTTTACAGCTTTTTACTATTAATAAGATAAGTACTAATATATCTAAAAACTCTATCAATAATGTGTAAGACAAGAATAATAAAGATAAGAACAAAGACAAAGATAATAATAAGAATAAGAACACTGAAGTTAAATCTGAATATAGAGATAATAATGTGAGAACCTGCTATTATTATTAAAAGATTGATTATATTCAGACTGACTGTTGAAGAAAATACTCTGAGAAACATTCTTCAAATTCAAATTTCAATACTAATAGAAACAAGAATAAATATAAGAATGTGAAGAATACAGATACTACTTCTATTTACAATATTATAAAGTAAGTATTTTACATCAAAGAAAAAATCTATATAAGTAATTAGATAGAGAAAGATATCTGAATTCTAGACTCTGAATTAAACACTCATGTTACATCTCACAGAGATCTTGTCATAGCAAAGTTCCAGAAGGTGAAAGTAATGTTAAAAATGACAGATAAAACAGTAGTTCTCACTATAGCTAAAGAAGATACTGTAAGAGGCCTACACTAAATAGATTGATATTAAGATATAGATCTTATATAACAAAAGTGAAAAAAATTAGAGAAGAAAAAAGAGAAAGCACAGGAATCAGCAATCAGAGTAAATATTTATATATATACAATATAAAGCTTTGAAGTAAGAGAATAGAAACTTCATAAGTTTCCTAGCTTAGAATCAGAGCTTTCAGATCAAAAATTGATCAGTGACTGAGAATCAAAGCTTTCAGTAGAAATCTATGAAGTTTAATGAAATAGTCTATATAATTGATCAGATGCAGTCTGTTACATTAGCTCTCTCTTTCTGAAAGTAAGTACAGTTCTCATTAGTCAAGAGCTACTGTATTAAATAGCATGGAGTTTGAGATTCAAATCAGATAATTGTAATTAACTTATTTCATAAGATATTATCAGCTATAGCTGTGTGATCTTTCATCAGAAATATCTTTAATCTCTTATTTAAGTTTATTATCTTCTTCTATGATCTCTGACAGTTATCAGTTAGAAGTCAGTTGAGAAGAAAATAAGTCAGTGATAGTATAGCAGAGTAAGCTTATATGAAACATATTATAAATCTCTGATACAGTATCAAGATAGTAGTTGTGACTGCTTAGAACTTCTATTACTATGTATCTCACATGATAATAATTCAATGTATAAGATAAGTATGTGATCTGTATATTTTTAAGATTCAATTATACAATATCTTCTATCTTATATTACTTAGTAAGATCTCACTGAACATTGACTTAATTCTCTTAATCTTGTTTAGCACTTATTATGAAGGTTTCTGCTCAGTCATGAGCATCTCAGAGCTTTGTTACTATGTTATCAGTGATCTCAATTGAACTGCAAAGGTTCAGTTTGAACTGTGTGATTTCTAGAAGATTCAACATCTTCATGTGATAATCATATGTAAGAAAGAACAGGCTTACATCTGTTGAAACAGTATCTCAGTCATTGATGACAATCTCTGCATGTAGAAGAAGATTATAAGTGACTGAAATGTAATATCTTTTACTGCTGTTCTGTATACTCTTCAGCTTGATAAGACAGTCATTCAGTATTTAAAGTTATATACAGAAGTCTTTATAAGTCAGATCTTCATCTACATTTATAAGAGTTTATAAGAGTTTAAAAGTTAGTTTCTTCTTAAGCATACTAATCTTCATTCAATTCTCTTAAGATTGATTATCTGCTTCTAGAACCTTAGTGTTAAAATGAGAAATAAATATTATAAGAGAAGTATTTCTCTGTCAGACACTCTGTAATCAATCTAATGTCTTCTGTTATATAGCAGTGTCTCTGAACAGAACATTGAGATGTCTAATAATATTATCAGATGTATATAACACTGATTCACATGTCTTTATTTATAAATGAAACTTCTGTTTCATATAATCTTTCAATTGATCATTGAGATATTAATCTTGATTAGTTAATAAACTAATGACATCTTCATCTACACTTAGTTTCATGAGCATGTTCAATCATCATAACAGGTAGAGAGTGAGATTAGAAGTATTAAAATGTTCAGAAGTATCTAGATATTTCTTCAGTGTTTATACTATCTCTGATTTAATTGATGTTGAAATTGTCTGTGCTGATATTTCTTGTTGAAATAATTATTGAATTTCTTTATATTGATATAATTAAGTCACATGTATATCAGCTATCTGTTGTTATTATAATCTTAACATTGCTCAGAGTCACTGTGATAGTATGTCTATACTTGTATTTAAGAGTTCTCTCATGTTATCAGTAGACATGTCTATATTATTTATTGAATATGTGATATCTGTGTACGAGAGTTCATCAAAATCAGAAGAAGTATAATTGTATAAATATCTCATACATCTAAGATGTCAGAACTCTCAGATATTTTACTGATATTCTCTTTATAAGATCTTGTTACAGAGTCAGAATAACTGATAAGTAAGCTTTTATCTAAAAACTCAGTGTTCACTTAACTGATTATTGATTTCTCTATTTCTTATATATTGTTACATGTTCAGGTATCTTTTCAATGAATAATAATTTCTACTGAGAAGATAATAAATATTTTCTAAGTATAAGAGGCCTATACTGAATAGATCAGTATAATATATAGATTTTATATAATAAAAGTGAAATGTGATTCAGAAGAATGTACGACTATCAGATAATAACGCGGCCGCTTCCGAACTTGCGTACAAATGTAAAGGGGCCATAGCGGCCACTAATTAATTTAGCATATAATATATAAGAAGCCGGTGTACATCTGTAATTATATACTAACTTCAGCAACCTTTGAATCACATCTGATAGCATGTCTAAAAACTGATAAGAAGTGCAGACTTCTTCAGAATGTGATAATTCTGTCTATAAAGTAATTTATAGTTATTATATCAGTGTGATTCTAGAACATCTTAAAAGATAGTATATAAAGAGAAGTGAGTAGAAGAGTATATGATTGATACTGCTTCACTTACTAAGAGAAAACTTCATGCTCAGATGAATGTCATGTATGTAAATAAATGAGATATAAGAAAAGAGATGAGAGCAGTGAATCAGATTCAAAGAAGTCTGCTCTCTATCTAAAAGAAGAATAAAAAGAGAGAGATGATTAACTATGCCATGCTTACTCACTCTCTGTAGTGAGTGCGCCACAGTGTACGAAAAACCACACTGTAAAGAAAATATTTTGAATATAGTAATCTTTAAAAATTAATTAATAATCATCATCACATCTATCTATAACATAAAGATTATCTATATACTCATTAGAAGGTGTAGAATCCACTGTAAGTTGAGATTCTATAGAATTATCTTATTGTGATTGAGTGACTGTAGATTTTGTAGATTTGATTCCAATCAATTGAAGAGTCTTATTAAACATCTTTTTCATCTCATCTGCTCTATGAGTCACAATCTTGTGATTGACATTCTTAATAGTGAGAACTTCACCTACTTGTACCTGTCTGTGAGAGGATTTGACAACCTGATGTCTATTTGCTCAATAATGATCTGCAAGTTCACTCTCACAGTACATGTTCAATTCTGCCTGAATCATGCTACTCTTGAAGATCTTGTTCAACTGTCTTATCAAATCAGGTGTAAGGGTATTCTTCACATCTTCTAAGGTCTTGACTGCTGTATCAATTTAATGACATAGTTTTGCAACTGTCTCTGAGAAGATTAATTGTGAGAAGACAGTTGACAGTTGATCTGCAGGTGGTGGGATAAAGTGATTACATACATCATCATCATTATTGTATATGTTGAGATCCGGGGCATCATCAATGATAAGAGGTCTCAATCAATTGAGAATTATATTGTGATTAACTGGATACATTTCATGGTTGGCAAAGCCAGCTCTCAGAGTGTCAGATTTGAATGCTTGCAGTCAGATACTCTTCAGATTAGCAAGGAATTGTCTGTCATCATACTACTCATATCTGTAGCAGACAGCCTCATTAACTGCCTTTGTATAATAATGCTTATACTGCTGAAAAGATACATCATCAAGAGATTGTAGAATATGACTTGTATGAGATGAGAATATGAACAGAATAATCTTATGAAGGTCACAGTATTGAATGAATTCTTCTATGAGATGAGAATCATGATTATTCATTAATAGCAGTCAATGACTGCTCATTTGACACTTTTTTGTTATCTTATTGAACCGCTTGATTCATTCAAATTCAATCTCATCATTTGTAAAGCCAGACTCAGATGCAGTGATGATGTAGTTGTCAGATAACTTGAAGTATGTATATCAATTCTCTAGATGAACCTTCAATTTCATTATAATCAATGAATTCAATACTGTGTCATCTGCACTGACACCCTTCATCACTGTTATTAACCCGCGGGAGTATGATAACTGTATGATGAAATTCATGTCTTTAAAGGTGATTATAACTCACTGTCCGTGTCCTTCTTCTTCTTGAAATTCAATCTCATCAAAGTTGTAGATATCACAGTGAAAGAATTGATATTGATTGAAGACAGCTTCATATTGATCAAATCAGTTGATAATGAAGCTTATATTCTCACAAGACACTTGTTTTGAATTCATGGGTTTTTGCTTGACTTATTTGTAATCTGACAGGCATTTGATGAATCAATATATTCATATCTTACTTACTGTGAGAGGTGCAGTCTCTGAATCTGTATGATACTGTCTCAACATGCAGTTCACAACAGCTTCAATATGCTCAATGATGAGTGGGTAAAAATTAATGTTCAATTGATGAATTCATATCTTAATTGCCTCTTTCTGGCTGTCATTCAATGCTCAATTCAGTGGAACTCTCATAGTTCTTGATTTCTTCTCATTGATCCTTCCATACAAGGTGGCATATGAGACTTTGAATTCTCGCGACAGAGATGTGATTTTTAATTTTGAATTACTTTTATACATGTCAACAGCTCTTTGCAACTGCTTCTCAGTGTAATTAGAATATTTAGACATGATTATAATTAATAATGATTATTTAAAGATGAAGAATGAAGATATTGAAAATATTTTCTTTATAATGTGATTTTCTGTACACTGTGGCGCACTCACTACAGAGAGTGAGTAAGCATGGCACGGTTATCATCAGAGTCATATAATAATAACAGAAATTATATAATAATATAGTAATATAATAATAGACATTATATAATTAATAAAAAACCACTGAAATGAATATCTCTTCTAGCTAATATAAATAATGCTCTTCTCTGCTATCTGAACTGAAAGATATACAGAATCTCTCAGAGAGTTTACTCAAAACAGTAAGAAAAGCAGCTGAAATCACTGAATCAGAATCAACACTCTGTATATATACAAGAATTCTAAACAAGATCAAGGCCTTGTATACACAGTGACAGGCTGAGACAGAAGTCAAATAACAATTAACACTCACAGTGAATCAAGTATTCACTATGAAGAGCTTCAATACTTTTCAATCAATAACACAAGTCAACCGCCTCATCACGAACTCGCTCGATTTTTCGAATAAGAACCCACCGATAGATCCATCAAAAAGCCCTCGATCATACAAGCATTCTGACCCCATCGCTGACCGCATACCCTGTGTGGTGATGGAGTTATCCAGCCAAATGTGAACTGGACGTTGTTCAAAGCTCCTGTGTGGGATTATCCCCCATTCTCCTCTACCACACCACAACCCCGGGCCAGAGTGCCATACAAATTGTAAGATGAAGTGACCTAGCCATATGAATCAATCTTCTCAATTTTGGAAGATTCTCAACCTGTAGTTGTGAAGATATCTGAGAAGTGATCTCCACAAAAACCCTGTTCATCTTTGATGTTTCAAAACATCAACATCAAGTCTCACCCTCATATCACTCTTCTCAATCTGGCTCATCCTCAGCAGAAAAATATAAAAAGATATCTCAGTGATAATATCAAGCATATAATCAACAGACTCTTCTGAAGTGCAATTTTCACAGTTCATCATCAGTGTATCTAGACTTTAACATCAAGTCTCACCCCTGTACTATCTCTCTCAATCTGGCTCATTTCTAGCAGAATGATACAAAAAGATACCTCAGCAACAGCATTCAATACATAATCAGTGAATAACAAGTCAACAGCACATCAACAGCTATAAAATCAGTATATCTCAAGATCTGATTGAGCCTTTGATTCCTGCACAGTGAGATATATTAAATCTAGTTTTAATATCTTAATATTCAATAGATTCTGCAAGAAATTAAGAACAGCAACACTAGATTTCTATTGAATTTGAGAATTAACTCTATATTGATATAATCATTGATAAAGTCTTCTATTTTAAGATATAAATAACCAGTTTCTCTACATTCTGCTGATAATATTTATATTATTATATAGAAACAGACTTATATTCTCTATAATATCAAGACTCTGAAGAGAAAAAGTCTTGATAGAGAGTATATAGTAGTGCATATCTTAGCAGTTTCTATCTCATTCTTCTGCAGCAGTTAATGTAAAAAAAAGATCTTAGAAATAGTTTTTTACTTCTCTTTCAAAAGTAAGGTGTTTTTCTCTGGATTTTATACAATATTCTTATAAAGAATTAAAAACAGAGTTATTTTCTATCATAATTTCATATTCTTTTAAGTAAGAATTACTTTTTCAGTGACTGAAGAGCTTTTATTAATACTTAATTCTTTTTTACACTCTTTTTTAACTGATTTGAGTTGCACACTTGTTGTGTGAGAAGAATTGAATGATTTAGAATAAAATTAAATAGTTTTAATTAATTTCTCTATAAAAAATTGATTTATTTTTTATCAGTTTTTCTCTCAAAAACTATCATATTATCTGATTTATTATCAATTGATATCATACTTTTTCTCACTATATCTCAAGAAAGAGATTGTGAAGATTTTATTGATTTATCTTAAAAATTAATTTTAGTTTATTAGATTCTCTTCAAAAATCTAATCTAGTTACTGAACTAGTGTGAAAAAAATCAGATGTTTTATATATAGAAGTCTTTTATTCTTCTTTTGAAACAGTCTGACCAACTTTTCAATTGAAAACAGACTTAGAAATATCTTAATTGAAACAGTCTGATTAACTTTTCATTGAGTGAAAACAATGAGTTCAAAAATACACTCAGTTGATGTAGAAAAAGATGCTTTTTCAAATGCTATTTCTGAGATTGAAATTCTGAAGAGAAGAAAGAAAGAAGAAATAGAGAAATAACAAGTTCTTGAAATACAGAAACTTGAAAAAGTAAGCAAGATTCTTGAAAAGCAGTGTCTGAGTAAGATGAATAAAGAAGTTCTGTTAATTCTTCATGCTCAGACTAGACAACTACAGAAGATGATCAAGTTCAAACTTGAAATCTTAAACACAGTTTAAAAAATCTTGAAAATTTCTAGTACAATTACTGACTCTTCATCTTACTCTTCTTCTTTCTTTCTTTCTACTTCTTCTTCTTCTTTGAATCAGAAGAAAACATATACTTAAGCAGCTGAATCTGCTATCTCTAAATCTGCTGTCTCAAAACCTGCTCAAAATCCTGAGAAAACAGAGAAGAATACTGCTCATGTCTCTATTCATAGAAAAGTGAAAAAAAAAATGTAAAAAGAGAAAAACTTTCAAATCTTCAGAAATAGAAGACTTATTCTTAAAGTCTCAAATCAGAATATTCTGCAAAGAAATAAGCTAAACTCAAATCTCATTTTCAGAATTAGAAATGAAATTAATCAGCAGTTCTTTTCTCAGTTAATGACTGATATTGAAGTTTAAAAATCAGTTATAGCTTCAATTGAGTTATCATTCTTTGAAAACTTCATTATTCTGACTACAATGCCTGAATTCAGTACTGAATTCCTTATTCAGAATGAGAATCTCTGAAAGTCAGCAGTAGAATCTTTACTAAACACAATAATTCTATCTGAAAGAAATAAAAAGTGAGACAAATTCATTCTTCATAATATTTCAGTTGAAATTCTTGACTGTGAAGAAGAAATACTACTTCTTAAAAATGAATTGAAAGAATACAACTTCATTCAACTGAGAAAGAAGCCTGTATGACTAAATTCAATTAAGTTCAGATAAAGCAGAAGAAATGTCTCTGTTCTAGTATATATAAAAACACTTGAATAGTCAAAGATCTCTGAAGTAAGAGTAGCAGATTTGAAAATGAGAGTTCATGAATACAAAGACTCAAGAATGAATCTCAAAGCTCAAACACAGTGTTCAAACTGTCAAAGATATGAATACTTTACAATCTCATATTTTAGAGACTCAAAATGTGCATTCTGTGTCAGAGATTATAAAACTAGTGAGCATAAATGTGAAACATGCTCAAAAAGAGATGAAATTTATCAATATACTCTGCTTAAGTGCTCTAATTGCAAAGAAAAACATGCATCTAGCTCAAAAGAATGTATATTTACTTCTAGAACTCAAAAGAACTGAAGAAAAGATAAAGCTCAAAGTCAATCTAGAACTGAAGAGAAGAGTTAAGTCAGTAAACTTATAACTGCAAGCTTAAAAAGAAGAAACTCTTAATTATCTAAGTCTTCAAACTTCAATTCTTCAGTGAAATGTAAACAGAATTTGAATTCTTAAACTTCTATTAAGATTAGAGAATTGAGAAATGACTCTGATAATAAGCTAGATATAATGTAAGCAGTTGAGATTTCTACTTTTCAGAATAGTTATAATCTACTATCTGATAATAGTGATTAGATTCTACTCTACTCTCTTTTAATATGAATATACAACAAAAATAACAAAAAAAGTTTAAAAACTCTTCAAAAATCACATTTATTTAAAATAATGTAGATAGAAACTTAAATTGTATTTATTCTTATCTTCAAATTATATTTGAATAAAAAGTTGATTTTATACTGCTTCAGAAGCTGAATTTTGATGCTGAGTAAAAATATGTCATTTCTCATTCAAGCTACTACTGCTTTTTATCTCAAAAGTCTGAGATAAAGTCAAGAGTAGTAATCTATGAAAGAAAGAGATCAAGATATCAATCTAATCTAAGATTTGATATCATGTCTGACCCTGATATTCTGGTGAGTGATATTATAGATAAAGAAAATAAGTTTAATACTATACAGCTTATAAATATCTATAATGAAAAGTCATTGAAGAAATATAACAATATCTGAACAATTGATAGAGGATTTCTGAACATAACTTTATCAAGAAACTCTATAATTACAGAAGACTTCAATACACATCATCTCTGATGAAATTCAGAATGCAAGAGAGTAGTGAGAGCTGATAATCTGATTAAATGAATCTTTGAGTATTCAATAGATTTGATTAATAAGTCTGATTAATAAATATTCTTTAGAAAAGATATGAAACAGAAGTCTATTATAGATCTAATCTTCATATTATAAAATCTAATGAAAAGAAGACTTGTAAAGTAATTTATTAATTCAAATGAGACATCAGAATCAGATCATAAGATTATTCAATTTAATATTGAACTGAGTGAAAAACAAATGATTGAAAATCTGCTTCTCTCTAATCAGTATAACTTTGAAAAAGCTGATTGAAAAGCAGTTGAAGAAAGTATAAAACTGTTAAAATCTGAAAGACAGAATAAGCTATATTGAAATTCTGGTCAAGATATCTCAAATGAAATGCTTGAGAATAGAGTGTAGCTTATTACATCTATTATTCTAACAAGTGTTAGAGATAATATTTTAAAAAGAAAATCTTCTGAGTATTCAAAATCTTAATAGAATGAGAATATCTCATCTAAAAGAAAAGAATTAGCTACTGCTAGAAGAGATTAAAGAAATGATATAATATCTGATGAAGAGTTCAAAGCTGTCAGAAATGAATATTTTTCAGATATTAAAAGAGCTAAAATAGACTGCTGAAATAAATTTCTTGAAGAAGTATAAGAGAAGAAAGTTTTTAAAGCTTTTAACTATACTAAAATAAGAAGTCTAGCAAAACTTCCAGCTCTAGAATATGAGTTTCAGAATAAATCATATACAGTAAACTCTTTTAAGAAAAAATATCAAGCTTTCATGAGAATTCTCTTTCAGAACTCACCAGATTCAGATTCAGATTCAGAGAAAGAGAATATATTACTTCTCAACTATATTAATGAAAATGGCTGGAAATGGCCTGATCTTATACAAGATGAATTAGAGTCAGCTATCTTCTCAAGTTCTGTTAAAACTGCTGCAGATTCTGATTCAATTAATCACTTAATTATTCAAAATACATATTTCTACTTAAAGAATGAATATTTTAAGCTCTTTTTCAATCTCTTAAAAAATGAATATTATTCTGAATGCTGAAGAGAAGTCACTGAAGTGATTCTTATAAAACCTAATAGAAAAACTTCAATTTCTAAGTCATATAGAGTCATATCTCTATTGAACTGCCTAGAAAAGGTTTTAGAAAAAATAATAGCTACTCAACTATCTTTTACAAGCTCTATAGATGATTCTCTTTTATTCAGTGAATAAATGAGAGATAGAAAACAGTGTTCTGCAATTGACACTGTTCTCTCAGTTATTTATAATATTCAAATAGCAAAGCATGAGAGTCTGATCTCAACTGCAGTTTTTATTGATATAAAAGAAGTATTTGATTATGTTTCAAAGTCAAAGTTAATTCAGACATTGAAGATATTAAAACTGTCACTTTCTCTAATAAAATGAATTAACTGTTTTATATCTAAAAGGATTATACAACTCTTCTTTGATGAAATGAAATAAGACAAGACTGAGATAAAAATAGAAGTATCACAGAGATCTTCAATCTCACTCATTTTATTTACAATATACACTGCATATCTATTCAAAAATAGAAATATGAGAATAGTGTGATCTCTGAGTTATGTGAATGATATTGATCTAGTCTACAGCTTAAAAACTATCAAAGAGAATTTGAAAGTAATTGAAGAAGCTGTAAAGAAAATCTTTATTAGAGCAGATATCAATCAAATTCAATTTAATATGAATAAAACTGAGTTAATTCATTTCTTTTCTAGATTCAACAAGCATCAAATGCTCGCTTACGCTCGCTTTTCTGCTT
>NW_025544775.1:7755414-7895370 GCF_000003525.1 Blastomyces dermatitidis ER-3
TTCTGTATCACCTCTACCACCTCTTCTACTTCTTTCACCTCTTACTCTCCACCCCCTCTATCACCATCATCACCCCTTCTACCCCTTCCACCCCTATCACTTCCACCCTCCCCCCGGATCACTCCCTACCCTTCTCTTACCACTCCTTACCACCCCTTTCACCCCTTCCACCCCTTCCACCCCTTCCACCCCTTCCACCCTCTACCCCCTCTACCACCACCACCGTCTCTACCGCCCCGCAATTCCTCTCTATCATCATCATCATCTCTATCACCTCACAACCTTCTTTATCACTTTCATTCTCTATCTCTACTCACTGTTACCACTCTTTCCATCTCTTTCACTCTCTATTCTCTCTATCATTATCATCATCTCTACTTCTTCTACTACTCTCTTTCACTCTGTATCATCTCTATCATCATTATCAGATTAATCAGAGCTGTACAGACTGCAGAGTCAGCTATTCAATCTTATTCATGAATTCAAAGAGATATATATGACATCACATGAGATTTTATTACAGAGTATTTAGCAGTATATACTATAAACACAGAGATCAAAATGTGGTAGAGATAGTAAGAGAGAAGTAGAGATAGTGAAAGTGATAGAAGAGACTGTAGAGTAGTAGAGATAATGATGATGATAGAGAGGCTAGAGAGTGGAAAAGGTGATAGAGAGAGGTGATAGAGGTGGTAGAAATGAAAGAGGTGATAGTGATGATAAGAGAGGGGTAGAATGATAAGATGAGAGTAGAGATAGAGAGTGAAAGTGATAGAGAGTGCTGCGAGGTGATAGAGGCAGTGATGGTGGTAGAGATGGTAGAGGTGATAGAGGTGGTAAGAGAGTGAGTGGTAAGATGGGAATAGAGTAGAGATATGAAGTGGAAGTGATAGAGAGGGCTGTGAGGTGATAGAGGCAGTGATGATAAAGGTGGTAGAGGTGGTAGAAGTGGTAGAGGTGATAGAGGTGGTAAGAGTGGTAGAGGTGGTAGGGGTCGTAAGAGTGATGGATGGATTTGATGGGGTGCACGTGATATCATGTGAGGTCACGTTACAGGGCATTTTACTCGGAAAAGTTGGTTTTTCTATAATATATAGAGAGATGAGAAAGAACTATCTCTCACTCTTTTAAATAGAGAGATTAAACCCAGTGTAAATGTCAAATGATTAGAAGTATGATTAAACTTCAAGTTGAATTTTAAATATCACATTCAACAAAGAACTGTCAAGGCAGAAAGACTATTAAACAACATAATCAGACTATTAAATACAGAGAGAGATCTATTCTTTCAGGCTATGAGACAGTTATATATAGTCTGTATTACATCAGTAGCTGATTATGAAGTGCAAGTTTAATAAAATAATCAAGAGAATTTCACTGAACTCTTTCAAAGTCTGTAAAACAGAGTCTTGAGAAGAATTCTGAAAGCATTTAAATCATCTTCTATTAAAGTAATGAAAATTGAAGCTTCAATTCCTTCTTCTGCTATTAGATTTGAAAAGACTTATATGAACTATGCTCTGAGAGTTGTAAAGATGAGCTTAAATCATATAATCAGAGAAAGAGTCTCTTCTTCATTTTCATCAATTAACTCTGAAAATGAACTGAATTAGAATAGATTTCTTGATTGAAATGAAAATAATTCTTTAAAGAAAATACCTTCTCAACTGTACAGACTATGCTCTCTGAATAAAAATCAATTTTCTTCTTTAAATATTGAAAAAGTTGATCATGAGAAGTTATCTCTCTGGAGAAAAAAGCTTGAATCTCTTATAGACTTACAAATAAGTGAACTATTAACAGAGAAAGAATATGAACAGCATTTAAAGAGAATTTCTACAATTAATATAAAAGACTCTATTCTGATTTATTCAGATGACTCAAAAAATGAGAACTTGAATAGATTAGACACAGGCATTACTTATACTGAAGATAATATTAATTTTATCTTAGATTTCTGAAATCTAGACTCTGAATGTGAAGTCTTTGATACTGAACTATTTATAATAGTGAAGACTTTTCAACTCATTGAAATAAAATCTCATAAAAGTGAAAATTATTTAAAAGAGACATGAATATTCTCTGATAGTCAAGCTGCTTTAAAAAGACTTAGAAATAGTCAGATTTATAATGATCAAATGAATCTTGAAGTGATTTTAAACTCTGTTTTAAAAATTCAAAAGAGAAGAATATCAAAGCTGAGAATTCATCTGCACTGAGTTTCTACTCATATGAATGTTCATGGCAATGAATTGGCTGATTCAGCTGTAAAAAAGAGTGCAGAATTAAGCAGATCTATTCAAAAAATTATGTTCTGATCTTTTATAAAGAGAAAAATAAAAGAATCTTGTTTAGATAAGTGAAATGAAAGCTGACAGAAATAAAAGAAGAGTATACATTATTCAAGATTTGAAACAAAACCCAAGTGAAAATCTTGTTCAATTAAATGTAAAAAGAGAATATTCTCATCTATAATACAGCTGAAACTAGAACATGGCTATTTCAAATCTTATATACAAAGATTTGATGATAGATTTGACTCAATAGAATGCTCATTCTGCAATACAAATGAGAATTCTGAGTATATTATAATACACTGTGTATTATACAATAGTCTCAGAGTCAGATTGAAAGAGAAGTATAATCTAAATCAATTAAATATGAGATTCTTATTCTCAACTGAGACAGGAATTAAATACTTAATAGACTTTCTATCAGAAACTCAAGCAGCTATAAGAAAATGACTAAATTCAGAATTATCTGAATATGAAGAGGAGGAAATTAATCAGATATAGTCTGTTAAAACAGCTATACACTCTCTTTTAATAATTTATTTTATTATAGTCTCTCTTTACTTTATCTTTTTCTGTATCTTTTTCTTTCAATTTCTTTCTATCTATCTATTTAATGTGTCTATCTTTGAGACTGTGTTCTTTCTCTCTTTTCTTTTGTCATGATATTGTCAAATGATTTCAAAGTATCAAAAGATGTTAACACACTGCAATTTGTAAACAGTTTTTGTATTCTGGGCTGGAATTTTCTGATTTTGCATATCTGAAATTGATGAATGTACAATAGTTAACTTTACAGACATAGAAAAAACCCTGAGAACTAAAGTTCTCAGGTAGATGTCATAGTCTGTGACTGCATACATCTATAATTGAAGAATAATAATAATAACAAGCATTTGAACCCCATCACTGACCGCATACGCCGTGTGGTGATGGAGATATCCAGTCAAATGTGAACTAGATATTGTTCAAAACTCCTGTGTGAGATTATTCCCTGTTCACCTCTATCACATCACAACTCTGAGCCAAAGTGTCATACAAATTTTAAGATGAAGAGATATAGTCATATGCATTAATCTTCTTGATTTTGAAAGATCTCTGATCTGTAATTGTAAAGATATCTGAGAAGTGATCTCTATAAAAACCCTGTTTATCTTTGATGTTTTAAAACATCAACACTAAGTCTCATCCTTGTACCGCCCTTTTCAATCTGGCTCATTCTCAGCAGAAAAATACAAAAAGATATCTCAGTGATAATATTAAGTATATAATTAATAGACTCTTCTGAAGTGTAATCTTCATAATCTGTCATCAGTATATCTAGACTTCAATATCAAGTCTTACTCTTGTACTACTTCTTTCAATCTGACTCATTCTTAGCAGAATAATACAAAAAGATATCTCAACAACAGTATTCAATATATAATCAGTGAATAATGAGTTAACAGCATATTAATAACTATAAAATCAGTATATTTCAAGATCTGACTGAGTCTTTAATCTCTGTACAGTGAGATATATTAAATCTAGCTTTAATATCTTAATATTCAATAGATTCTGCAAGAGATTGAGAACAGTAATACTAGATTTCTATTAAATTTGAGAATTAACTCTATATTAATATAATCATTGACAAATTCTTCTATTTTAAGCTATAAATAACCAGTTTCTCTATATCTCACTGACAATATTTATATTATTATATAAAAACAGACTTATATTCTCTATAATATCAAGACTCTGAAGAGGAAAAGTCTTGATAGAAGATATATAGTAGTATATATCTTAGCAGTTTCTATCTCATTCTTCTGCAGCAGTTAATACAAAAAAAAGATCTTAGAAATAGTTTTTTACTTCTCTTGAAAAAGTAAGATGTTTTTCTCTGAGTTTTATACAATATTCTTATAAAGAATAAAAAACAGAGCTGTTTTCTATCATAATTTCATATTCTTTTAAGTAAGAATTACTTTTTCAGTGACTGAAGAGATTTCATTAATACTTAATTTCTTTTTACACTCTTTATTAACTGATTTGAGTTGCACACTTGTTATGTGAGAAGAATTGAATGCTTTAGAATAAAATTGAATAGTTTTAATCAATTTCTCTGTAAAAAATTGATTTATTTTTTGTCAGTTTTTCTCTTAAAAACTGTCATATCATCTGATTCATTATCAATTGATATTATACTCTTTCTCACTGTATCTCAAGAAAGAGATTGTAAAGATTTTATTAATTTATCTCAAAAATCAATTTTAGTTTATTAGATTCTCTTCAAAAATCTAATCTAGTTACTGAACTAGTGTGAAAAAAATCAGGTATTTTATACATAAAAGTCTTTTATTCTTCTTTTGAAACAGTCTGATCAACTTTTCAATTGAAAACAGACTTAGAAATATCTCAATTGAAACTGTCTGATCAACTTTTCATTGAGTGAGAACAATGAGTTTAAAAATACACTCAGTTGATGTGGAAAAAGATGCTTTCTCAAATGCTATTTCTGAGATTGAAATTCTGAAGAGAAGAAAGAAAGAAGAAATAGAGAAACAACAAGTTCTTGAATTACAGAAACTTGAAAAAGTAAGCAAGATTCTTGAAAAGCAGTGTCTGAGTAAGATGAATGAAGATATTGTGTTAATTCTTCATGCTCAGACTAGACAACTACAGGAGATGATCAAGTTCAAACTTAGAATCTCAAACACAGTTTAAAAAACATTGAAAATTCCTTGTATAATCACTGACTCTTTATCTTGCTCTTTCTCTTTTTTTCCTACTTCTTCTTCTTCTTTGAATCAGAAGAAAATATATGCTCAAGCAGCAGAATCTGCTGTCTATAAATCTGCTATCTAAAAACCTGCTCAAAATCCTGAGAAAACTGAGAAGAATACTACTCATACCTCTATTCATAGAAAAGTGAAAAAGAAAATGTAAAAAGAGAAAAACTTTCAAATCTTCAGAAATAGAAGACTTATTCTCAAAGTCTCAAACCAGAATATTCTGCAAAGAAAATATTCTGCAAAGAAACAAGCTAAACTCAAATCTCATTTTCAGAATCATAAATGAAATTAATCAGCAGTTCTTTTCTCAGTTGATAACTGATATTGAAGTTTAACAATCAGTTATAGCTTTAATTGAGTTATCATTCTTTAAAAACTTCATTATTCTGACTACAATGTCTGAATTCAGTGCTGAATTCCTTATTCAGAATAAGAATCTCTGAAAGTCAGCAGTAGAATCTTTGCTAAACACAATAATTCTATCTGAGAGAGATAAAAAGTGAGACAAATTCATTCTTCATGATATTTCAGTTAAAATTTTTGACTGTGAATAAGGAATGCTACTTCTCAAAAATAAATTGAAAGAATACAACTCTATTCAACTGAGAAAGAAGGCTGTATGACTAAATTCAATTGAGTTCAGATAAAGCAGAAGAAATGCCTCTGTTCTAGTATATATAAAAACACTTGAACAGTCAAAGATCTCTGAAGTAAGAGTAGCAGATTTGAAAATAAGAGTTCATGAATACAAAGACTCAAGAATGAATCTCAAAGCTCAAATACAGTGTTGAAACTGTCAAAGATATGAATACTTTGTAATCTCATATTTTAGAGACTTAAAATGTGTATTCTGTGCCAGAGATCATAAGACTAGTGAGTATAAATGTGAAACATGCTCAAAAAGAGATGAAATATATCAATATACTCTGCTTAAGTGCTCTAATTGCAAAGAAAAACATGCATCTAGCTTAAAAGAATGTATATTTACTCCTAGAACTGAAAAGAACTGAAGAAAAGATGAAGCTCAAAGTTAATCTAGAACTGAAGAGAAGAGTCAAGTCAGTAAACTTACAACTGCAAGCTTAAAAAGAAGAAACTCTCAACTATCTAAATCTTCAAACTTCAATTCTTCAGCTAAATGAAAACAGAATTTGAATCCTCAAACTTCTGTTAAGATTAGAGAATTGAGAAATGACTCTGATGATAAACTAGATATAATTCAAGCAGTTGAGATCCCTACTTTTTAAAATAGTTATAATCTACTATCTGATGATAGGGACTCGATCCTACTCTATCTCTACTCTCTTTTAGTATGAATATACAACAAAAAGAACAAAAAAAAGTTTAAAAACTCTTCAAAAATCATATTTATTTAAAATAATGTGAATAGAAACTCAAATTGTATTTATTCTTGTCTTTAAATTGTATTTAAGTAAAAAGTTGATTTTGTACAACTTCAGGAACTGAATTTTGATACTGAGCAAAATTATATCATTTCTCATTCAAGCTACTACTGCTTTCTATCTTAAAATCTGAGATAAAGTCAAGAGTAGTGATCTATGAAAGAAAGAGATCAAGATAGTAATTTAATCTAAGATTTAATATTATGTCTGACTCTGATATTCTGATGAGTGATATTATAGATAAAGAAAATGAGTTTGATACTATACAGCTCATAAATATCTATAATGAAAAGTTATTGAAGAAAAATAACAATATCTGAACAATTGATACAGAATTTCTGAACATAACTTTATCAAGAAACTCTATAATTGTAGAAGATTTCAATACACATCATTTCTGATGAAATGCAGAATGCAAGAGAGTAGTGAGATCTGATAATCTAGTTAAATGAATCTTTGAGTATTCAATAGATTTGATTAATAAGTCTGATCAATAAACATTCTTTAGAAAAGACATGAAACAGAAATCTATTATAGATCTAAGCTTCATATCACAAAATCTAATGAAAAGAAGACTTGTAAACTGATTTATTAATTCAAATGAGACATCAGAATCAGATCATGAGATTATTCAACTTAATATTAAACTGAGTGAAAAATAAATAAGTGAAAATCCTCTTCTCTCAAATTAGTATAACTTTGAAAAGGCTGATTGAAAAGCAGTTAAAGAAAGTATAAAACTGTTAAAATCTGAAAGACAGAATGAGCTATATTGAAATTCTGGTCAAGATATCTCAAATGAAATGCTTGAGAATAGAGTGAAGCTTATTACATCTATTATTCTAACAAGTATTAGAGATAATATTTCAAAGAGAAAATCTTCTGAGTATTCAAAATCTTGATGAAATAAGAATATCTCATCTAAAAGAAAAGAATTAGCTACTGCTAGAAGAGATTAAAAGAATGATGTAATATCTGATGAAGAGTTCAAAGCTGTCAGAAATGAATATTTTTCAGATATTAAAAGAGTTAAAACAGACTGCTGAAATAAACTTCTTGAAGAAGCATAAGAGAAGAAAGTTTTTAAAGCTTTTAACTATACTAAAACAAGAAGTGTAGCAAAACTTTCAGCCTTAGAATATAAGTTTCAGAATGAATCATATACAGCAAACTCTTTGAAGAAAAAATGTCAAGCTGTAATAAGAATTCTCTTTCAGAACTCACTAGATTCAGATTCAGATTCAGAGAAAGAGAATATATCACTTCTCAACTATATTGATGAAAATGACTGAAAATGACCTGATCTTACATAAGATGAATTAGAGTCAGCTATCTTCTCAAGTTCTGTTAAATCTGCTGCAGATCCTGATTCAATTAATCACTTGATTATTCAAAATACATATTTCTACTTAAAGAATGAATATTTTGAGCTCTTTTTCAATCTCTTGAAAAATGAATATTATTCTGAATGCTGGAGAGAAGCCACTGAAGTGATTCTTGTAAAACCTAATAGAAAAACTTCAATTCCTAAGTTATATAGAGTAATATCACTATTGAACTGCCTAGAAAAGGTTTTAGAAAAGATAACAGCTACTCAACTATCTTTTATAAGCTCTATAAGTGATTCTCTTTTATTCAGTGAATAAATAAGAGATAGAAAACATTGTTCTGCAATTAACACTGTTCTCTCAGTTATTCATAATATTTAAATAGTAAAGTATGAGAGTCTGATCTTAACTGTAGTTTTTATTAATATAAAAGAAGCATTTGATCATGTTTCAAAGTCAAAGTTAATTCAGACATTGAAGATATTAAAACTGTTACTTTCTCTAATAAAATGAGTTAACTGTTTTATATCTAAAAGAATTATACAACTCTTCTTTGATGAAATGAAATAAGATAAGACTGAGATAAAAATAGAAGTACTACAGAGATCTTCAATCTCACTCATTTTATTTACAATATACACTGCATATCTATTCAAAAATAGAAATATGAGAATAGTGTGATCTCTGAGTTATGTAAATGATATTGATCTAGTCTACAGCTCAAAAACTATCAAAGAGAATTTAAAAGTAATTGAAGAAGCTGCAAAGAAAATCTTTGTTAGAGAAGATATTAATCAAATTCAATTTAATATGAATAAAACTGAGTTAATTCATTTCTTGTCTAGATTCAATGAGAAGAAACTATCTCTAACTCTTTTAAATAGAGAGATTAAACTCAGTGTAAATATCAAATGATTAGAAGTATGATTAAACTTCAAGTTAAATTTTAAATATCATATTCAACAAACAACTGTCAAGACAGAAAGACTATTAAATAATATAATCAGACTATCAAATACAGAGAGAGAACTATTCTTTCAGGCTATGAGACAGTTATATATAGCCTGTATTACATCAGTAGCTGATTATGAAGTTCAAGTTTGATGAAATAATCAAGAGAATTTCACTGAACTCTTTTAAAGTCTGTAAAACAGAGTCTTGAGAAGAATTCTGAGAGCATTCAAATCATCTTCTATTAAAGTAATGAAAATTGAAGCTTCAATTCCTTCTTCTACTACTAGATTTGAAAAGACCTGTATGAACTATACTCTGAGAGTTGTAAAGATAAGCTCAAATCATATAATCAGAGAAAGAGTCTCTTCTTCATTTTTATCAATTAACTCTGAAAATGAACTGAATTAGAATAGATTTCTTGATTGAAATGAAAATAATTCTTCAAAGAAAATGTCTTCTTAACTGTACAGACTATACTCTCTGATTAAAAATTAATTTTCTTCTTTAAATGTTGAAAAAGTTGATCATGAGAAGTTATCTCTCTGAAGAGAAAAGCTTGAATCTCTTATAGACTTATAAATAAGTGAACTATCAAAAGAGAAAGAATATGAACAGCATTTAAAGAGAATTTCTATAATCAATATAAAAGACTCTATTCTGATTTATTCAGATGACTTAAAAAATGAGAATTTAAATAGATTAGACACAGGCATTGCTTATACTGAAGATAATATCAATTTTATCTCAGATTTCTGAAATCTAGACTGTGAATCTGAAGTCTTTGATACTGAACTATTTGTGATAGTGAAAGCTTTCAAACTCATAGAAATAAAATCTTATAAAACAGGAAATAGTTTGAAAGAGACATGAATATTCTCTGATAGTCAAGCTGCTCTAAAAAGACTTAGAAATAGTCAGATTTATCATGATCAAATGAATCTTGAACTGATCTTAAACTCTGTTTTGAAAATTCAAAAGAGAAGAATATCAAAGCTGATAATTCATCTGTATTGAGTTCCTGCTCATATGAATATTCATGACAATGAATTGACTGATTCAGCTGTAAAAAAGAGTTCAGAATTAAGCAGATCTATTCAAAAAATTGTGTTCTGATCTTTTATAAAGAGAACAATAAAAGAACCTTGTTTAGACAAGTGAAATGAAAGCTGGCAGAAATAAAAGAAGAGTATATATTATTCAAGATTTGAAATAAAACCCAAGTGAAAATCTTGTTCAATTAAACTTAAAAAGAAAATATTCTTATCTATAATACAGCTGAAACCAGGATATGACTATTTCAATTCTTATATACAAAGATTTAATGATAGATTTGACTCAATAGAATGCTTATTCTGTAATACAAATGAGAATTCTGAGCATATTGTAATGCACTGTGCATTATACAATAGTCTCAGAGTCAGATTGAAAGAGAAGTATAATCTAAATCAATTAAATATGAGATTCTTATTCTCAACTAGACTGACCGTGTGACTGTGTCTGGGACCAGGACCAGATTTTTTGATACTCTCATTACCAATTCGACTGATCTCATTACACAGTTTTAACATTAGATAGTAGTTTCATACTGTCTCAGTGAGACTTACTGTCTACTCTTATCACATTTTCCAAATGAGACCATGATTTTCACTTCTCAATTTAAATTATTTTTATTGCTTTAAATGACTTTAAATCTCATTTAAGTGTTACCAAAAAGCGTTACTTTTTAAAAAATTAAAAATAGTCTAAAAAAAACCTTAAAATGTCTAAAAATAGTAACTTTATGCCAAGAATGGAACTAAATGAGATCAAATGGGACCACTTTCTCATTTTTTTCCAGTCATGGTTTCATTTTAAGATCTGATATATAGTCACTTTACATGTTTTTTTGATAGCCAGTCCCAGCGGGATTCACGCGAAAGAAATAGTTTTTTACTTCTCTTGAAAAAGTAAGGTGTTTTTCTCTGAGTTTTATACAATATTCTTACAAAGAATTAAAAACAGAGTTGTTTTCTGTCATAATTTTATATTCTTTTAAGTAAGAATTACTTTTTCAGTGACTGAAGAGCTTTCATTAATACTTAATTCTTTTTTACACTCTTTATTAACTGATTTGAGTTGCACACTTGTTGTGTGAGAAGAATTGAATGATTTAGAATAAAATTGAATAGTTTTAATCAATTTCTCTGCAAAAAATTGATTTATTTTTTATCAGTTTTTCTCTTAAAAACTGTTATATTATCTGATTTATTATTAATTGATATTATACTTTTCCTCACTATATCTCAAGAAAGAGATTATAAAGATTTTATTGATTTATCTCAAAAATCAACTTTAGTTTATTAGATTCTCTTCAAAAATCTAACCTAGTTACTGAACTAGTGTGAAAAAAATCAGATATTTTATATATAAAAGTTCTTTATTCTTCTTTTGAAACAGTCTGATCAACTTTTCAATTGAAAACAAACTTAGAAATATCTTAATTGAAACAGTCTGATCAACTTTTCATTGAGTGAGAGCAATGAGTTCAAAAATACACTCAGTTGACATGAAAAAAGATGCTTTCTTAAATGCTATTCCTGAGATTGAAATTCTGAAGAGAAGAAAGAAAGAAGAAATAGAGAAATAATAAGTGCTTGAAATACAGAAACTTGAAAAAGTAAGCAAGATTCTTGAAAAGCAGTGTCTGAGTGAGATGAATGAAGAAGTTCTGTTAATTCTTCATACTCAGACTAGATAACTACAGAAGATGATCAAGTTCAAACTTGAAATGTCAAATACAGTTCAAAAAATATTGAAAATTTCTAGTATAATCACTGACTCTTCATCTTACTCTTCTTCTTTTTTTCCTACTTCTTCTTCTTCTTTGTAAGAATAAGTGCTTGCAGGTGATTATTCAGATGTTTACAGCTTCGCATGATATATACTGTTAAGTACTAGAAGTATTAAGATAAAATGTAGAGATCAAATGTATAATAGCATTCAAGCTGAGTTATAAATAGTATTTGTAAACTTCAGTCTATATAGTTGTGTGTAGTCAAGAGCCGCTAGCCCTATTAATTATATAAGAGATAGAAATAAGAGTAAAGAATTCATAAGAAGTGAGATTTCTTACATATCTCTCTCTCTCTAAGACTTCATCTGTGAAGCCTTTCACTGAGTGACTTCATAGAATCAGCTCAGTACTGCAGTAATACTCACTAAAAACTCTTTATATCTATAAACAATCTCAGTGAGGAAAAATCTCTTATTACTATGAAGAGAAAAGAGTCTATCACTTAGTTTCTTATTCTATAAGATTCTTTATAATCTACAGAATCTTTTCTGACTATTATGTAGATTCATCTCATATCTTTCATATAGAAGAGTTTCAGTTGACTCTCAATCATTTTTATAAGATTCTTATGTAAGTATTATACAGATTTATCTCACAGATGAATCACTCTCTGTGAGATCACTCTTATTAAAGAGAAGTATTTATGAGTTAATCTTTCACTTATTCTTGTAAATTATTATTCTTTAATACTGTAGAATTGTGAGAAATTTTCTATTCTTTTATCAACTCTGTAGAATTGTAGAATCAAGATATCTACAGTCTGCAATCACTCTTTGTAGTTATATAGAAAGATTTAGATCTATAATTCATAATCACTCTTATTTACTAGAGTGATCTGACTGTTCTGTGAGATCACTCATAGTGTAAATAAATCTCTCTAAAGTAGTATAAATATTTCAGATCTGTCTGTGAAACTTCATCTTCTTTTCTCTTTTTCTGTAACAGCTTTCATTCTTATAAACTGTGAGTATTCTCATTCATTCACAAAGTGTTTTCACTCAGATGACAGAGAGAGAGAGTGTTTCTGATGTATAACTGCTTCATCACAAACTCACTCAATTTTTCAAATAAGAACCCGCTGATAGATTCATTGAAAAGTCCTCAATTATATGAGCATTTTGACCCCATTGCTGACCGCATACCCCATGTGATGATGAAGTTATCCAGCCAAACATGAACCAGACATTGTTCGGAACTCCTGTGTGGGATTATCCCTCATTCTCCCCTATCACACCACAACCCCGGGCCAAAATGTGATATAAATTGTAAGGTGAAGAGACCTAGCTGTATGCATCAATCTTCTCAATTTTGAAAGATTCTCAATCTGTAGTTGTGAAGATATCTGAGGAGTGATCTCCGCGAAAACCCTGTCCATCTTTGATGTTTCAAAACATCAATGCCAAGTCCCACCCTTGTACCGCCCTTCTCAATCTGGCCCACCCCCGGCAGAAAAATACAAAAAGATACCTCAGTGATAATATCAAGCACATAATCAATGAACAATGAGTCAACAGCATATCAACAACTATAAAATCAGTATATCTCAAGATCTGACTGAGCCTTTGATCCCTGCACAGTGAGATATATTAAATCTAGTTTTAATATCTTAATATTTAATAGATTCTGCAAGGGATTGAGAACAGCAACATTAGATTTCTATTAAATTTGAGAATTAACTCTATATTGATATAATCATTGACAAAGTCTTCTATTTTAAGATATAAATAACCAGTTTCTCTACATCTCACTGATAATATTTATATTATTATATAGAAACAAACTTATATTCTCTATAATATCAAGACTCTGAAGAGGAAAAGTCTTGATAGAGAGTATACAGTAGTGCATATCTTAGCAGTTTCTATCTCATTCTTCTGCAGTAGTTAATGCAAAAAAAAAAGATCTTAGAAATAGTTTTTTACTTCTCTTGAAAAAGTAAGGTGTTTTTCTCTGAGTTTTATACAATATTCTTACAAAGAATTAAAACCAGAGTTGTTTTCTATCATAATTTCATATTCTTTTAAGTAAGAATTACTTTTTCAGTGACTGAAGAGGTTTTATTAATACTTAATTCTTTTTTACACTCTTTATTAACTGATTTGAGTTGCACACTTGTTGTGTGAGAAGAATTGAATGATTTAGAATAAAATTGAATACTTTTAATCAATTTCTCTGTAAAAACTTGATTTATTTTTTATCAGTTTTTCTCTCAAAAACTGTCATATCATCTGATTTATTATCAATTGATATCATACTTTTCCTCACTGTATCTCAAGAAAGAGATTGTAAAGATTTTATTAATTTATCTTAAAAATTAATTTTAGTTTATTAGATTCTCTTGTGATTCAAAGGTTGCTTAAGCCAGCGTACGATTACAGACGTACGCCGGCTTCTTATATATTGAATCTCGTACACTAAATTAATTAGTGGCTGCTAGGGCCCCCTTTACATTCATACGCATACGCTAGTAGTTCAGAAGCATACACATACACTAGTAGTTCAGAAGCGGCCGCATTATTATCCGATGGTTATACATTCTTTCAAATCACATCCTCTCTCACCAGATTCAGTCACGCTCACATGACCATGTCATACACTCTAGCTTAATGCAGATTAGCTTGCTACTAGTGTTTCACAATTGTGTGATCTATTTCTGATTCAGCTAGTGTCTTACATACACTCTCACAAAGAAACTTTCACTATATTACATCACTCATTCACTAACTTTTCTCATTCTTCAATCATCTTCTTTATCATCATCATTATCAAATGCTACTATCTCATTCAAGATTCCTGTCTCTTCTTCTGTTCAACTCTTTTCATCTGTTTATCTATCACATGATACATGTTTCTGACAATGACTTCTCATTCTCACAACAAGTGTCATCATAGTGCTCATACCAGGCAGTTTGTTAGCAGTAAGTGTAATGCATTGTGAAACATACATGGCCAGAACTTGTTTATCTTCTAATGATTGCCAGAATATACTACCATGAATGACACATCTTCTTCATCTTCTTGTACACCCTCTTCATCTTCTTATACACTCTTGACTGTTTCTCTTCTCAGCAGGTTTCTGATTGTGTTTTCTGACATGATTTTGCATGAATGCAGATGCTGATATGTTTGTTTTTATTCATGTAGAATCTTCACATGTTGACAGATCTATGTCTGCTGATGATAGTGAACTCAATGTTGAATCATTGATTGAGAACCTGGAGAATGCAATAATGAAGAAATTGTTCATGTCATGTGTGACTGAGTCTCTCATGTCTCTTCCTGCCTCTTCTGTTTCTTTCTCTGTCACTTCTCAATCTTCTACACCTGCCTCTGTGTCTGGTTCTCCTGCTCCCGCTACCCCTGTTCCCGCGACCCTCACTTCTGCTACTCCTGGTTTTACTGCCTCTGCTTTTGTTATCAGCTCTTCCTGTTTCAAGGAGATGTTGTATAGACTTAATGAATCACATCTCTCAGTACATATACTTCTGCCCTTCTTACTGACTCTCAGAATAATTTATTGTATGAAGACTGTGTACAACACAACTATCTGAAGCTCAGTTACAGATGCTGATTATTATATTCATTTTAAATATTCATGATGAGATAATCATTCATTTATCTCAGAGAATCACTCTCTCTCTCAACAGTATTGAGATTATAAGTCTTTTTCTTTTTCATCTTTTTCTTTCTGATACTGATTTTTCTGTTCTTAGAGAAAATTGTTATGAGTTTTGCTATGCATGAAGTTGTGATATTCACAGATACTAAGAAACTTTTTACAACTGTAAAGTTCAACATCACAGAGATATCTGCTCTGATGAATTCCTTTGAGATAATAGATTCATATCAGCCTATTCTCTGATGTCTGTCATCTGACTTTGTAGTGCAGGCAAAAGATATCTGTGTTTTCAGAAACAGAAACACAGATATTGTACTCTTTTACACTTGCAGGCATGAGACTCATATGCCTTGTCTGAGATGTCATCATGGAAATGAGCTGTTCACATGCTGTATTCTGCTTCCTGTATTTCTCTATGTTCCTCTCTCTCTTTCTGAGGAGCCTCATGCATGTTGTAATTGCATGTACAATTCTAAGACCAGTAGATGTTCATTCAGTAATTGTTATCCCTGCTTTTGCAATTTTCATATGCTAACAATGATTCTTAGTTACTTCAGTGTCAGAGGTCATTCTCATCAAAGATGATAACATCATCAAGACTATTCTCTTTCACTCTCAAGCTTCTTCTGTCACTTTCTCTTCCTTCTCTGCAGAGAAGGTTGTGTGCACACTGAGTTATAAGTGTTTAATCTCAGGTGACTCTCATCATTGTTCATTCAGTTCTGTATCTTCTTCTTCTTCTGTTTCTTCTGTCTTCACTCTCTCTGCCCTGACTTCTGATTCTGTGAGTTTCACACTCTTCTTCAATTTCTCTACATGTACACATGCACATTTCTATATTGGCATTTCAGTCAATCTTGTGATAAATGACATTAATGTTATATAGAGAGTGATAGAGGAATCAGAGACATGCACAGTATTGTTGTGAAAGCAGCTTGTAACTCTTGAATCTCTTACAGATCTCAAGTTTTGAGATTTCTTTTGTTTTTAATGTTTTTCAGGTGACATGATGTTGGAAATAGATTAAACATGTAGCATATGAAAATGAATGAGATGTGTATGATAACATTTGTCTTTTTACAGTTAACTCTTATAGTTGATGACTAATTCATTATCTCTTTTCTTTTCTTACACTTTTCCTTTATCTGCTAGTCACTACTCTTACACAATCTCTATATAATACAGTGTTCAGTGACTAGGTTCAGCAGCTTTCATCTTTGTGATTCTGTCTCATGTATTATACTGTCTCTCTTCACTCACTCAGATCACTACAGTGAACAGCTCATTGAAACTAATCTCATCTGATCTCTGAGCATCTTCAGAGATTGAGATGACTTAGTCTCACATGTCTGCAGATGTTTCAGATAGTTCATTCTCTGTGATCTTCACAATTGAACTGATGTAAACAGTTGAATTCAACTCTGAATTTCTTTTTCTTCTGCAATCTGACTCATGTGCAAGTCTGCTACTCTGAGACTGCTCTTTGTCATGTTACACCTGCTGTCTGCAGTGTATTATCATATAATCAGCTACAGTCTCATCACTTATTGAAGTGTGACATTTATCTGATTTCTTCATTGCTTCTCATTCTTTCCTTATAATCATGAAAAGATCAGAATAATTGAGATCATCTGATTTGTAAGTGTCTATGATTTCTCTTACTTTGTAAGACTTTTCAATTGTAAGTCTCTTCTTTTTCAACACTGATAATAGTGCTGTGAATAATCATAATTCACTCAGGTCTTGCATCTTTGCTTTCATAAGTCATGAATTATTGATTAAGTTGTGTAAGATCTGTCTCTCTGATTCTTTCAATGTGTACATTCTCAGAGAATGTGATTTGAGTATTTTATATAACTCAAATCATCTAGATTGAAACTTCTCAGAACTCTCATTGTATACAAGAACTCATGTTCTCATCTTGAGACTTGATTTCTTAACTAGTGAGTCTCATATTCTTTTCAATTGAATTGCTCAGTTCAGGAGTAACTTATTAGCTTTTGTGCGTGCATGGCTGATCTCTTTCAATCTTGGTTCTGTGTCTGTGACTGTTGTGTCTGCAACTGTTACTGCTGCATTTGTAACTGCTGTTTCTGCTGCATCTGCAACTGCTGTTTCTGCTGCATCTGCAACTGCTTTCTCCCCCACCTTTTCCGAAGCATTCTCCAGGATGCGCAGATGCAATTCATACAACAGGTAGAATGATGAACACTTAAAGACTGCATGTTGTTGAATCCGCGTGATCAATAGCACCTGTCTGAGATATTCATTTCATAGTCTCATAGACTTGCTCACTAGATATTTCATCAGCATGTTGTTCAAGATTTTATTCAAGCATTTCATCTTTCTGTTCATCTGCAGATAGACTGACCGTGTGACCGTGTCTGGGACCAGAACCAGATTTTTTGATAGTCCCATTACCAATTTGACTGATCCCATTACACGGTTTCAACATTAGATAGTAGTCCCATACTGTCCCAGTGGGACTTACTGTCTACTCTTGTCACATTTTCCAAATGAGATCATGATTTCCACTTCTCAATTTAAATTATTTTTATTGCTTTAAATGACTTTAAATCTCATTTGAGTGTTACCAAAAAGCGTTACTTTTTAAAAAATTAAAAATAGTCTAAAAAAAACCTTAAAATGTCTAAAAATAGTAACTTTATGTCAAGAATGGGATTAAATGGGACCAAATGGGACCACTTTCTCATTTTTTTCAAGTCATGGTCCCATTTTAAAATCTGATATATAGTCACTTTGCATGTTTTTTTGATAGCCAGTCCCAGCGGGATTCACGCCAAGAAATGTATGAGATCAGACCAAATGGAACCAAACGTGAAATTCATGATCTCAGCGGCCAGTCTATCTGCAGATGATATGGCATTGTTCTACAATGTCTTGTCTGTAACTGGCTTACAAAATGCCTCATCACTTCTTCTACAAGGTTCACACCATTATCAGTTAGAATCTCACACAGCATTTCATAGTTGACATAGATCTCATCATATAGAAACTTCATCACTATCTTCTCTATCATCTCTGAAACTGCTTTCACAACTGGCCAGTCAGTAGCATAATCAATAGCAGTGATTATTCATCAATTTTTATTTGATGTTCACAGTAATATGTCTATGAGATTCATCTCTCATCATTTGAATGATTGTATCATACACTTCATCTGATGTTGTGCTTCTTCATGTTCTAACTCTTTCTTAGATTCTTTCACAACCTGATAATTCAGACACTCATGAGCATACATCTGAATGTTCTCAGTCATACTTGGCCAGTATACTCTTGATTTGAGTACACTCATAAGTTCAGGGCTTTCTAAGTGATTAAATTCCTTGTGCATATAAGTCATCAAGTCATATCTAAATGAAGGTTCTAGATAGAGAGCTTCTATATATTCTAGATCACAGTAAAGCACAACATCATTTTTTAATTTTCTCAGCTTGAAGTTTGAAAGCATCTCTTCTACTACTTTTATAAGATGCTTGTTGTCTGACACCTTGTCATTCTTTAAGTGAGAGATCATGACATTCACTCATTCTAATTCCTTACATTCTCTCAGTGTGTTTAACATGAACATCTCTTGTACCTGATTCACAGAATTCTCATTCATGAAATCAGGTCTGTGACTGATTGCATTCAGCATCACTGTGTCTGATCTCTTTCAGTATTTGATATGAAGATTATATGCTTGAAACTCTGAGATTCAATGTGCTAAGTATTTGAAAGGTTTTATTATCAATTGTAGATAGACAAGGCTTTCATGATCCATGATCATCATTGTCATATACCTGTTGTTAATATATCTATCTCACAACACCAGTGTGTGCTTGATTACTAGTAATTTCTTTTCATACACTGGGTAATTGAGCTCAGCGCCTGATAGTTTTCTATCATCATACATCATCAGATGCAGCTTGCTGTCCTTACTCATCTATAGAAGAGCGCCTTCAATAGCTCATTCAGATGTGTTCATCTCAATGTAGAAAGATTTATTACAATCTGATTGAATAAGCACTGAGAATGTTGTTACATGTTCTCTCAGTGTGAGAAAAGCCTCTTCACACATAGTATTTCAGATGATTGAATAAAACTTCTTCTTTCACAGATTTGCATTCATTTCTCTTAAGAGATCTGAGAGTGATGCAGATATTTGTGTAAAATCCTTGATGAACCTGTGTGATTCAAAGGTTGCTTAAGCCAGTGTACGATTACAGGCGTACGCCGGCTTCTTATATTGTAATCTCGTATGCTAAATTAATTAGCGTACACTATGGCCCCTTTACACTCATACGCGTACACTAGTAGTTCGGAAGCAGCTGCGTGATTATTCAACAGTTGTACATTCTTTCAAATCACATCCTCTCTCATCAGATTCAGTCACGCTCACATGACCATGTCATATACCCTAGCTTCATGTGGATTAGCTCACCACTAGTGTTTCACAATTATGTGACCTATTTCCTGATTCAGCTAGCATTCTGTGTACACTCTCACAAAGAAACTTTCACTATATTACATTACTCATTCACTAACTTTTCTCATTCTTCAATTATCTTCTTCATCATCATCATCATTGAACATCATTTATCTCATTCAAGATTTCTACTCCTTCTTCTATTCAACTCTTTCAATCTGTTCATCTATCACATTGTATGCATTTCTGGCAATAACTTCTTGTTCTTATAACAAGCGTCATTGTAGTGCTCATACTGAGCAGTTTGTTAGCAGTAAGTGTAACACATTGTGAAATGTGATCAGGACTTGTTTATCTTCTAATGATTGCTAGAACAATGTATTACTATGAGTGATGATACATCTTCTTCACCTTCTCATACATCTCTGATCATTTCTCTTCTCAGTGAGTTTCTGATTGTGTTTTCTGGCATGATTTTGTGTGAATGCAGATGCTGATATGTTTGTTTTTATTTGTGTAGAATCTTCACATGTTGACAGATCTGCATTCACTGATGATAGTGAACCTGATGTTGCATCCTTGATTGAGAACTTGAAGAATGTGATAATGAAGAAATTGTCTGTATCATGTGTGACTGAGTCTTCTGTGTTCTCTCTTGCCCCTTCTGCTGCTTCTTTCTCTGCTGCTCCTCTCTCTGTTCCTTCCTCTGCTGCTTCTCAATCTCCTACACTTACCTCTGTGTCTGGTTCTCCCGCTCCTGCTACCTCTGTTCCTGCAACTCTCACTTCTGCTACTTCTGGTTTTACCATCTCTGCATTTGTTACCAGCTCTCCCCATTTCAAGGAGATGTTATATAGACTTAATGAACTATGTCTCTCAGTGTGTACACTCCAGCCCTTCTTGCTGACTCTCAGAATAATTTATTATATGAAGACTGTGTATAACATGATTATCTGAAGCTCAGTCATGAATACTGATTATTACATTTGTTTTAAATATTCATGATGAGATAATTATTCATTTATATCAGAGAATCACTTCTCTTCTCAACAGTATTGAGATTGTAAGTCTTTTTCTTTTTCATCTTTTCTTTCTAACACTGACTTTTCTATTCTTAGGAGAAATTGTTATGAGTTTCACTGTGTATGAAGTCATAGCATTCACAGATATCAAGAAGCTTTTCATAACTGTAAAGTTCAACATTACAGAAACATTCACTCTGATGAATTTCTTCAGAATGATAGATCTGTATCAGTCTATTCTCTGATATCTGTTGTCTGACTTTGTGATGCAGACAAAAGATATCCATGTTTTCAGAAATGGAAATGTGAATATCATACTCTTTTATACTCACAGGTGTGAGGCTTGTACATCTTGTCTGAGATGTTGTTGTGAGAATGAGCTGTTCACACACTGCATTCTACTTTCTGCATTTCTCTGTGTCTCTCTCTCTCTTTCTGAGAAGCCTTGTGTGTGTTGTAATTGCATGTACAATTCTAAGATCAGCAGATGTTTATTCAGTAATTGTTACCTCTGTTTTTGCAGTTTCATATACTAACAATAGTTCTCAGTTGCTCTGGCATCAGAGGCTATTTTAATCAAGAATGATAATATCACTGAGACTACTCTCTCTCACTCTTCAGCTTCTTTCATCACTTCTTCTCTCTTCTCTGCAGGGAAGGTTGTGTGCACACTGATTCATAAGTATTCAGTCTCAGATGACTCTCATCATTTGTTCAATTCTGTATCTCTCTCTTTCATTTCTTCTGTCTTCACTCTCTCTGCTCTGACTTCTGATTCTGTGAGTTCTGTGCTCTTCTTCAATTTCTCTACATGTACATGTACACATTTCTATATTGGCATTTCAGTCAATCTTGCAATAAATGACATTAATGTCATACACAGAGCAGTAGAGGAATTGAAGACATGCACAGTGTTGTTGCAAGAGCAGCTTGCAGCTCTCAAATCCCTTGCAGATCTCGAGTTTTGAGATTTTCTTTGTTTTTAATGTTTTTCAGATGGTGTTGGAAATAGATTAAACATGTGATGTATGAGAATGAATGAGATGTGTATGATAATATTTGTCTTTTGCAGCTGACTCTTACAGTTGATGATTAATCTCTTATCTCTTTTCTTTTCTTACACTTTTTCTTTATCTGCTAGTCACTACTCTTATGCGACCTCTATATAATACAGTATTCAGTGACTAGGTTCAGCAGCTTTCATCTTTGTAATTCTGTCTCATGCATTATACTGTCTCTCTTCACCCGCTCAGATCACTACAGTGAACAGCTCATTGAAACTAATCTTACTCAATCTCTGAGTGTTCTCAGAGATTGAGATGACTTGATCTCATATATTTGCAGATGTTTTAGATAGTTCATCCTCTGTGATCTCTGTGATTGAACTGATGTAAACAGTCAAATTCAACTCTGAATTTCTTTTTCTTCTGTGATCTGACTCACATGCAAGTCTACTGCTTTGAGACTACTCTTTATCATGTTACACTCACTGTCTGCAGTGTGTTATCATACAATCAGCTACAGTCTTATCACTTATTGAAGTGTGATATTCACCTGACTTCTTCATTACTTCTCATTCTTTCCTTATAATTATGAAAAGATCAGAATAAGTGAGATCATCTGATTCATAAGTGTCTATGATTACTCTTACTTCACAAGACTTTTCAATTATAAGTCTCTTCTTTTTCAACACTGATGATAGTGCTGTGAATAATCATAATCTGCTCAAGTCTTACATCTTTACTTTTACAAGTTGTGAATCATTGATTAAGTTGTATAAGATTCATCTCTCTGATTCTTTCAATGTGTATGTTCTCAGAGAATGTGATTTGAGTATCTTATATGACTCAAATCATCTAGATTGAAACTTCTCAGAACTCTCATTGTATATAAGAACTTATATTCTCATCTTGAGACTTGATTTCTTAACAAGTGAGTCTCATATTCTTTTTAATTGAATTGCTCAGTTCAGGAGTAACTCATTAGCTTTTGCGCGTGCATGGCTGATCTCTTTCAATCTTGGTTCCGCGTCTGCAACTGCTGCATCTGCAACTGCTGTTCCTGCTGCATTCACAACTACTGTTCTCACTGTGTCTGCAACTGCTGTTCTCTTCCCCATCTTTTCCGAAGCATTCTCCGGGATGCGCGGATGCAATTCATACAACAGGTAGAATGATGAACACTTGAAGACTGCATGCTGTCGAATCCGCGTGGTCAATAGCGCCTGCCTGAGATATTCATCTTATAGTCTCATAGGCTTACTCACTAGATATTTTATCAGCATGTTGCTCAAGATTTCATTCAAGCATTTCATCTTCTCATTCATCTGTGAATGATATAGTGTTGTTCTACAATGTCTTGTCTGTAACTGACTCATAAAATGCCTCACTGCTCCTTCTACAAGGTTCACACTGTTATCAATTAGAATCTCACACAGCATTTTATAGTTGATATAGATCTCATTATATAGAAACTTCATCATCATCTTCTCTGTTGTCTCTGAAACTGCTTTCATGACTTATCAGCCAGTAGTGTAATCAATAGCAGTGATTATTCATCAATTTTCATTTGATATTCACAGTAATATGTCTATGAGATTCATCTCTCATTGTTTGAATAATTGTATTATATACTTCATCTGATATTATACTTCTTCACATTCTAATCCTTTCTTAGATTCTTTCATGATCTGGTAATTCAGGCACTCATGAGCATACATCTAAATGTTCTCAGTTATACTTGATCAGTATGCTCTTGATTTGAGTACACTTATAAGTTCAGAGCTTTCTAAGTGACTGAATTCATTGTATATATGAGTTATCAAGTTGCATCTAAATAAAGATTCTAGATAGAGAGCTTCTATGTATCTCAGATCATGATAAAGCACAATGTCATTTTTCAATTTTCTCAGCTTGAAGTTTGAAAGCATCTCTTCTACTACTTTCATGAGATACTTATCATCTAACATCTTGTCATTCTTTAAGTGAGAGATCATGATGTTCACTCATTCTGATTCCTTGCATTCTCTCAGCATGTTTAATATGAATGTCTCTTATACCTGGTTTGCAGAACTCTCTTTCATGAAATTGAGTCTGTAACTGATTATATCTGATATCACTGCATCTGATCTCTTTCAGTATTTGATATGAAGATTGTATGCTTAAAACTCTGAGATTCAATGTACTAAGTGTTTAAAAGGTTTTATTATTAATTATAGATAGATGAGGCTTTTATAATTCATGATCACTGTTGTTGTATGTTTGTTGTTAATATATCTATTTTACAATATCAGTGTGTGCTTGATTGCTAGTAATTCCTTTTCATACACTGAGTAATTGAGCTCAGTGCCTGATAGTTTCCTACCATTGTATATCACTGAGTGCAGCTTACTGTTCTTACTCATCTGTAGAAGAGCATCTTTAATAGCTCATTCAGATATGTCTGTCTTAATATAGAAAGGTTTATTATGATCTGATTGAATAAGTACTGAGAATGTTGTTACATGTTCTCTCAGTGTGAGAAAAGCCTCTTCACACACAGTATTTCAGATAATTGAATGAAACTTCTTCTTTTATAGATTTGCATCTGTTTCTCTTAAGAGATCTGAGAGTGATGCAGATATTCATGTGAAATTCTTGATGAACCTGCAGTAGTATGAGATTAATTCAAGAAACTGTTATACATGATGTACATTTCTCAGCTGCAGCTAATTTACTATGACATTCAATTTCTTCAGAATGAGATGTATACAGTCATCACTCACTACATGTCTTACAAACTTCAACTCTTTCATTTCAAACACATACTTGATTGATTTGATATAGAGCTTATACTCTGCCAGAGTTGTAAGCACTTCATTGAGATGTTTCAGATATTTGTTGTATAAGTTTGAAAAGACTAGAATATCATTGAGGTATATGAGACATGAGATTTCATTCTGTTTATAAAGAATTGTATTCATCATTATTTGAAAGATGATAGGCATATTTATCAGACTGAATGACATTGCTAGGAATTCAAACTTCTCTCATTATGTATTAAATGTAGTTCATGAGACTGACAGTTCATCTATGCAGATCTGTCAGTATTCTAAGAGAAGATTGATCTTTGATAGATATCAGATGTTTTCAACTGTATTCAACTGTTGTTGAATCTGTGACAGTGAATATTCATTCTTGATTGTAAGCTTGTTGAGTGCTCAGTAATTGATACACATTCACCACTTCTTATCTGCCTTTTTCATAAATAGAACTGAAAAGTCCCACGCGCTTGATGAGGGTTGTATGAGATCATGTTCTAGAAGATTGATGATCTGATGCTTCTGTTCTTCAAGGTGTGTTTGTGACAGAGAGTACACATTCTGATTGACTGATTTTGTATTCTCTGTGTCAATCTCATGTATGAATTCTTGTTCTGACAGCAATTTCAGTGAAAGATCTGTTCAGAAGACCTTCTCATGCTTCTTCAGAAGCTTCTTCATACACTTGTTCTTCTGCATATTCTTTATCTTAGTTTTCTTCACTTCTGAGTCCTGTATGACATACAGAATGCTTTCAGATGAGATCTTGTGAATCATTCTCTTTGCTTGTTAATGCATAAGCAGATTTAATCCTTCTATATCAGAGATGTGAAATGTCCTTCTCATATCAGTTGATAGAATTGTATGAATCATTTTCTTTCTATTGATCAACTACATATAGCATATATGTCATTGAATCTGTGAATTGAACCTTTGAAATCAATTGAGTCTGAGAATAAGGTTGTATTCCATGTTCTGCAGCTCTCATGCTCAAATATAGCAAGATCATCTCTCAAAGTGCAAGAGAACTCTTACTTTTGCAGGTGATATCAGATATCAGTTATCAGATAATCTTATATATCAGGAATTCTTAACTCAGCAGACCTCTTTTAATCTTCAAATCATATAATTATCAATATATTGTGTAGAAGCTTCTGTGTCTGCTAACACTTTTGCAGCCATCTCTTGATTCTTACTCAAGTGCTCTCTATACATTAACATTTCAGATCTCAAGGCATTGAGATGAGTGTTCACTTCATCATTCTCACCTGCATCTCATTCAGAAGCCTGCTTCTTCTTTGCATTTGCAGGATTCAGAGAGTCATCTAATGCGGGCATCTCTTTCACTTTGAAGACTTTTCATAGAATATCAGTGAGTGCCTCTGAGCTCACTGATTCTGCTAGTTTTTTGACTGTGTATACTGAGTGCAATCTTTTGCATCATGATTTTGGCATCTGCAGTTGAAACAAGCTCAATGCTTGCAATATCAAGATTTTCACTCAGAGAATCTCTTTTTCAGAGAATTCAGTGCTTTAGTGATGGCATTCAGATCTAGATTCATTGCATTCAGATATGTGACTTGTGTTATAGAAGTCTGATTATCTGTTCTTCACTGAGACATACTTGATTGCAGTATTTTCTGTCACAATTGACTTGCTTGTTCTCATATAATGAGAATATTGTATGCTTCCTTCACTGTGCCTGGCTGTGAGGTTAAGCATTTTCATTTCACTCTCAACTCAGGTATAAGATCATGAATGAAGATCTGTAAACAGAAAGATGTTGAAAGCTCTTCATTTAATATAAGATAGTATAAGCTGAAGTATGTGAAGTATGATATAAGATCACTCACTTATCTACACTCAGTGAAGTGTTCATAATGCTTGTCTTATATGTTCACTTTCTCAAAGTTGTGCAAGATTCACTTGAAAAACTCATTTCATATTTGTGAGAATGAATATTACTTCAGATCTGTGAGATTCATCTTTTCATCAGTTATTCATAATGACTTCACTTTTTCACATAGAAACACAGCAGATCTTAAGACTTGTTGAAATTCTGTTAACTGCCTGTCTGTGAGTTCATATTCAATCTGATAATATGATCACATCTGACTTAGTCAGCTGATTGCAGCATCATTTTTTCAGTCATCATTGAAGCTTGATAGCTTCAGCAGATCTCTCAGCTTGATATATCTCATGCTTGAATTCTCATTCTGCACAGTGATCTTCAATAATGTGTACACTTCTGAAGAGGTCATGAACAATTGTGATGAAATCTCCAGGTTCAGTATAGTTACTTATCTGTATAAACATTTAATCTTCTGCTGCAGGCCTAAGATCTGATTTTCTCTATTCTTATTAATGATGACAATTGCATTGATGAAGCTCTTCATAGTGAATGCTTGATTCACAGTGAATGTCAATTGTTGTTTGACTTCTGCCTCAGTCTGCTACTGTGTACATAAGGCCTTGATCTTATTTAGAATCCTCATACACATACAGAGCTTTGATTTCAGTTCAGCAGTCTCAGCTGCTTTTCTTACTGTTTTAAGTAAACTCTCTAAAAGGTTCTGCATATCTTTCAATTCAGATAGCAGAGAAGAGTGTTGTTCATATCAGCTAGAGAAGATATTCATTTCAGTGATTTCTGATTGATTATACAATATCTATTGTTATATCACTTGTATCATTATATTATTATATGATTTCTGTTATCATCATATGACTTCAGTGATGGCTACATTCTCCTTCTTTTATTCTTCTTTTGAGTAGAGAGTGAACTTGTTTGAATCTGATTCATCACTCTCATTCTCTTTCTCACATCTCATCTGTTCATCTATGTGGCATTCATCTGAGCATGAAGTTTTCTCTCAACAAGTAAAGCAGTATCAATCAGATGCTCTTTCACTCATTACTCTTTATACACTATCTTTTAAGATGTTCTAGAATCACACTGATATAATAACTACAAATCACTTCATAGACAGAATTATCATGTCCTGGAGAAGCCTGCACTTCTCACTGGTTTTTAGACATGCTATCAGATGTGATTCAAAGATTGCTTAAGCCAGTGTATGATTACAGGCGTACACCGGCTTCTTATATATTGAATCTCATACACTAAATTAATTAGTGGCCACTAGGGCCCTCTTTACATTTGTAGACATACGCTAGTAGTTCGGAAGCGTACGCGTACGCTAGTAGTTCGGAAGCGGCCGCGTTATTATCCGACGGTCGTACGTTCTTCCGAACCACACTCTTCAAAAATCTAATCTAGTTACTGAACTAGTGTGAAAAAAATCAGGTGTTTTATATATAAAAGTCTTTTATTCTTCTTTTGAAACAGTCTGATTAACTTTTCAATTGAAAACAGACTTAGAAATATCTCAATTAAAACAGTCTGATCAACTTTTCATTGAGTGAAAACAATGAGTTCAAAAATACACTCAGTTAATATGGAAAAAGATGCTTTCTCAAATACTATTCCTGAGATTGAAATTCTGAAGAGAAGAAAGAAAGAAGAAATAGAGAAATAACAAGTTCTGAAAATACAGAAACTTGAAAAAGCAAGTAAGATTCTTGAAAAGCAGTGTCTGAGTGAGATGAATGAAGAAGTTCTGTTAATTCTTCATGTTCAGACTAGACAACTACAGAAGATGATCAAGTTCCAACTTGAAATTTCAAACACAGTTTAAAAAACCTTGAAAATTTCTAGTACAATCACTGACTCTTCATCTTGCTCTTCTTCTTTCTTTTTTTCTACTTTTTCATCTTCTTTAAATCAGAAGAAAACATATGCTCAAGCAGCTGAATCTGCTATCTCTAAACCTGCTGTCTTAAAACCTGCTCAAAATTATGAGAAAACTGAGAAGAATACTGCTCATGTCTCTATTCATAGAAAAGTGAAAAAGAAAATGTAAAAAGAGAAAAACTTTCAAATCTTCAGAAATAGAAGACTTATTCTCAAAGTCTCAAATCAGAATATTGTGCAAAGAAACAAGCTAAACTCAAATCTCATTTTCAGAATTAGAAATGAAATTAATCAGCAGTTCTTTTCTCAGTTGATGACTGATATTGAAGTTAGGGTTAGAGTTAGGGTTACATCTACATGAATCTGTCAGTATTCTGAGAGAAGATTAATCTTTAATAGATATTAAGCATTTTTAACTGTATTCAACTGTTGTTAAATTCATGACAGTGAATATTCATTCTTGATTGTAAGCTTGTTAAGTGCTTAATAATTGATACACATCTGTCACTTCTCATTCATCTTTTTCACAAATAGAACTGAAGAGCCTCACACACTTGATAAGAGTTATATGAGATCACATTCTAGAAGGTCTGTGATCTGACACTTCTGTTCTTCAAGATATGTTTGTAACAGAGGGTACACATTCTGATTGACTGATTTTACATTCTCTGTGTCAATCTTCTATACAAATCCTTATTCTGACAGCAATTCTGATGAAAGATCTATTTAGAAGATCTTTTCATACTTCTTCAGAAGCTTCTTCATACACCTGTTCTCTTATATATCTTTTATCTTAGTTTGCTTCACTTCTGAGTCCTGTATAATATATAGAATGCTTTCAGATGAGGCCTTGCAAATCATTCTCTTTACTTATTAATGTATAAGCAGATTTAACTCTTCTATATCAGAGATATGAAATGTTCTTCTCATATCAGTTAATAGAATTGTATGAACTGTTTTCTTTCTATCAGTTAACTGTATATAGCATGTACATTATTGAATCCGCAGATTGAATCTTTGAAATCAATTAAGTCTGAGAATAAGATTATATTTCATGTTCTGCAGCTCTCATACTTAAATATAGTAAGATTATTCTCTGAAGTGCAAGAGAACTCTTACTCTTACAGATGATATCAAATATTAATTATCAGATAATCTTATGTGTTGAGAATTCTTCATTCAGCAGATCTCTTTCAATCTTTGAATCATATAATTATTAATATATTATGTAGAAGCTTCTGTGTCTGCTAATACTTTTACAGTTATCTCTTGATTCTTACTCAAGTGTCTCTTATATATTAACATTTCAGATCTCAAGGTATTGAGATGAGTGTTCACTTCCTCACCGGCATCTCAGTCAAAAGCCTGCTTTCTCTTTGTATTCACAGAATTCAGAGAGTCATCTAACATGAGCATCTGTTTCACTTTGAAGACTGTTCATGAAATATCAGTGAGTGTCTCTGAGCTCACTGATTCTGCTAGTTTTTTAACTCTCTTACTTCTCTTGACTGTGCATACTGAGTGCAATTCTTTATATCATGATTTTAGCATCTGCAGTTAAAGCAAGCTTGATGCTTATAATATCAAGATTTTCACTCAGAGAATCTCTTTTTCAGAAGATTTGATACTTTAGTGATAGTATTCAGATCTAGATTCATTGTGTCTGAGTGTATAACTTATATTATAGAAGTCTGATTATCTGTTCTTCACTGAGATATACTTAATTACAGTATTTTCTGTTATAATTGACTTACTTATTTCTATACAATGAGAATATTATATACTTTCTTCACTATATCTGATTATGAGATTAAGCATTTTCATTCTGCTCTCAACTCAGATATAAGATCATGAATGAAAATCTGTAAATAGAAAGATGTTAAAAACTCTTTATTCAATGTAAGATAGTGTAAGCTAAAGTGTATAAAGTATGATATAAGATTACTTACTTATCTACACTCAGTGAAGTATTTGTAATACTTGTCTTATATATTCACTTTCTCAAAGTTATGTAAGATTCATTTGAAAAACTCATTTTATATTTATAAGAATGAATATCACTTTAAGTCTGTAAGATTTATCTTTTTATCAGTTATTCACAATAACTTTACTTTTCTATGTAGAAATATAGCAGATCTTAAGACTTGTTAAAACTCTGTTAACTATCTGTCTATAAGTTTATATTCAATTCAATAATATAATTGTATCTGACTTAGTCAGCTGATTACAGCATTATTTTTTCAGTCATTATTAAAGCTTAATAACTTTAGTAGATCTTCTGACTTAATATATTTCATACTCAGATTCTCATCTTGCACAGCAGTCTCTGATAATATGTATACTTCTAAAGTAATTATGAATAATTATGATGAGATCTTCAGATTGAGTGTAGTTATTTATCTATATAAATATTTAATCTTCTGCTGCAGGTCTAAGATCTGATTTTCTCTATTCTTATTAATAATGATAATTGCATTAATGAAGCTCTTTATAGTGAATACTTAATTCACAGTGAATGTCAATTGTTATTTGACTTTCATCTCAGTCTGTCACTGTGTATACAAGGTCTTAATCTTGTTTAGAATTCTTGTATGTGTACAGAGCTTCAATTCTGATTTAATAATCTCAGTTATTTTTCTTACTACTTTGAGTAAACTCTCTGAGAGATTCTGCATATCTTCTGATTCAGATAGCAGAGAAGAGTATTATTTATATCAGTTAGAAAAGATATTTATTTTGTGGCGGGCTGCGCCCGATCAATCATATAGACTATTCCATTACACTCCATAGATTCTTCCATTCCCGATCGCCGATCCGCGGCCGCTACGAACGCGTATGCTCCGATCCTCGGCCATTCCCGATCGCTGATCCGCGGCCGCTACGAACGCGCGTAGTGTACACTCTGATTCTCAGCCATTCCTGATCACTGATCCTCGGCCGCTACAAATGCGTGTATATTCTTCTGCCCTGAAGCTTCATCATGTACACCATCACATACATGTATAAATATCCACCTCAATCACTGATTCTCACACTTTCTCTTCTTTTCTTCTCTAATGTTTTTATCTTTGTTATATAAGATCTATTAATATTATATCAATCTATTCAGCATAGGCCTCTTACACTATAAAAATGTTCATCATCTTCTTATTAGAAACAATTATTCATTAAGAGATATCTGAACATGTAATGATGTGTAAGAAATAGAGAAACAGTCACACAGTTAAGCAGACACTGAGTTCTCAGATAGAAGCTTGCTCACCAGTCACTCTGACTCTATAACAAGATCTTACAAAGAGAATAAGATCTTACATATAAGAGAATATCAGTGAAAGACCTGAGAGTTCTGACACTCAGATATATAAGAATATGATTATACTTCTTCAGATTTCACAGATATCATATATCTAACAATTGATATAATCATGTCTAACAATAATATAAAACTCTTGAACATGAGTATAGACACAGTGCCACAGTGACTCTGAGCAATGTTGATATTATAATAATAATAAATAGCTGATATGCATGTAACTCAATAATATCAATATGAAGAGATTCAACAATTATCACAATAAGAAACTCATGCAATTTCAACATCTACAGAATTGAATATAAAAGCACTGAAAGAACACTTAGATGCTTCTGTATATTTCAATACTTCTGATCTCACTCTCTACTCATCATGAAGAATGAAAATACTTGTGAAACTGAGTATAGATGAAGATTTCATCAGTTCATTAATCAATCAAGATTGATATATCAATGAACAATTAAAGAATCATGTGAAATAGAAGTTTCATTCATGAATGAAAGCATGTGAATCAGTGTTACAAACTTCTGATAATATTATGAAACATCTTGATATTCTGTTCTGAGACACTGCCATGCAACAGAAAGCATTAGATTGATTACAGAGCACTTGACAGAGAAACACTTCTCTTACAACATTCATTCCTGACTTCAACACCAAGATTCTAGAAGCAGGTGATCAGTCTTGAGAGAATTAAATGAAGATTAGCATGCTTAAGAAGACATTGACTTTCAAACTCTTACAGGCTCTTGTAAGCATAGATGAAGACTCAACTTATAAAGACTTCTGTATACAGCTCTGAATAATGAATGATTATCTTATCAAGCTCAAGAACATACAGAACAGTGACAGAAGACATTACATCTCAGTGACTTATACACTCACACTGAGAAATAACAATGATGCAGATGTCATGAATTGAGTAGACTTGAATATCTATACATAAGCAAGAGTCTCTGCTGTCTGAACAGACTTCTGAGTCCCTGAGATCACTTCTGAAGAAGTCACTGATTGATGTCAATGTAGAGTGTGCATCAACTGTAACTAATCAGAACACATTGCTTTCAACTGCTAATTAATCTATGTGTCTTCTCATTCAAAGAATGGATCAGCATCTGTCCATGTCAATCACATTACATTAGAGAAAGATTCAGAGAATAACTATAAGAATGTCTTAGTGAAACAGAGAAAAGATTAGCTTCTGTTCAAATTTGTAAACAGAAGCTTGAAGAGATCAGATAATAATAATTTAAAGAGAAGATAACAATGAATATGATTCTTATATTCACTGTGATTAATAACATGTATAATATGAAGGCCATAATAGACAGTGGTCTATGTCACTATGCAATGATAAAACCTTCAGTTGTAAGATATCATAATCTTCAGTGTATCTCTCTATCAAAACCCTGACTTCTCACAGAATTTGATGATTCAAAAGACATTTGTACCTGTTACATGGTGAAGCTGACCATAGATGTAGAAGAACATCAATGTGAAGATGCCTATGCATATGAAGTTGATAATCTTGATTATAATCTTATGTTAGAACTTGCCTGACTATCTGAATAAGACATCTTATTGAATACTCAAAACAGAAACTTGATATTCTCTAACAATGATAGAGTTCATGAAGATGATATTCATAAGATCATGAATCTGACACAGATCTCTGTCAATGTGTATGAAATACTCTGAAAAAGAAGTCATTATCAAAACCACTGACAGAGTCATCAACAGCAAGATTATATATCAATCTATTCCATCAGTCTGACTGATATTAAAAAGGCTCTAGAAAAGTTATTCTGTGTAATAATAACAGATTCTTGTATAAAACTCTCTCAACAATATCATGAATATCTAGATATCTTCTGACAAGATAATATTACAAATATACCTCTCTTACAAGGTTCTGAAGTGAATCACAGTATCAAGTTAGAGAAAAAGAATGATAAGAACTCTGAACTGTTATGAGACTCTCTTTATAACATGTTCTGAGATGAACTTCTTCTTCTTTAAAAGACACTCAATAATCTGTTGGATAAAGAATTCATATGTATTAGCAACTTCTCTGTCACAGTCTCTATTCTCTTTGCAAAGAAATCAGGTGAAGAACTCTGATTCTGTGTGAACTACTGAGATCTGAACAGATTGATAAAGAAAGATTGATATTTCTTATCTCTCATCAATGAAACCCTAGCATGAATCAGATGAGCTCAATGATTTATAAAACTAGATGTTATTACTGTGTTTCATAAGATTCATATCACTGAAGAAGATGAATGGCTTACAGTATTCTGAACATGTTATGACCTCTTTGAATGAATAGTCACACTCTTTGAACTGACTAATGCTCTCAGTACATTTCAGAAGTATATTAACTGAACACTCTGAGACTTTCTTGATGAGTTTGCATCTGCTTATCTAGATGACATTCTCATCTTTATCAATGAATTCAGAAAAGAATATCAGAAACATGTACAAAAGATATTACAATAGCTATGAGAAGCAGAACTACTGATAGATATTAATAAGTGTGATTTTGAAGTCAAGAGTATCAAGTATCTGGGTTTTATTATAGAAGCTGGCAAGGGGATTTGAATGAATTCTGAGAAAGTCTCTGCTATTCTTGAATGAGAAGCTCTGCATACTGTGAAAGATGTACAAAGCTTCATCAGATTTGCTAACTTCTATCAGTGATTTATATGAAACTTCTCAGATATTGTGAGATCACTTACAGATCTTATTAAGAAAGACTCAGTATTTCAATAATCAGTGAACACTGAAGCTGCATTTACACAGATGAAGAAGATGTTCATCAATGCCTCTCTGCTGATAATATTTAATCCTGATTGTGAGACAGTTGTTGAAGCTGATTTCTCTGACTACATGACAGAAGAAGTGATATTGCAATATGATGATGAAGATGTTCTACAATCATGTGCCTTCATATCTAAGAAACTGAGTCCCGCTGAATACAATTATGAGATCTATGACAAGAAACTTCTCATGATTATATACTATTTAGAAGAATGAGACTCTGAACTCTGAAGTGTCTCTGAATTTGAGATAGTCACAGATCATAAGAATCTCAAATACTTCACAACTATCTATAAACTTACTGAATGACAGATGTGATGATCTGAGTTTCTAAGCTACTTTCATTTTACAATACACTACTATTCTGGCAGCCAGAACTCAATGGCAGATGCTCTCTCACAATGAGAGCAAGATATGCCATCTGATGTAACAGATACTCACTGAATGAACTGAGAGCACCAGCTCTTAAACCTGAAGATATTAATTAATTAAGATAGAACAGCTCACAGCATCATACATACTTCTTCAATTAGAACTGACATTAATATCTTCACTTTCTCTACACTGAATGAACTATGATATACAGCAGCTCAGACTGATAAACTTCTCCAGATTCTCACTGAAGCAGTATATCAAGAAGTACTCTGATTTCTCTCAGAACTATGTATCAGAACTGATATCTCAGAATGCTCAATTAATGATAATAACACTCTATGATTTCATGAATGATGCTGGGTTTCTCACTCTAAACCCTTACACACTCAAATAATACAAGAGATGCATGATTCATGTATAACTGATCATCTGAGTCATAAATAACTGTATAGAATGATCTTCTGAGAATTCTACTGATCTGAGATATCAAACAGCATCAGACACTTCATCTGAAACTGCAATTGCTGTTCTTCTATTATCTCATGAAAGAACTGTAGAAAAAGTCTACTGAAATCACTCAATGTCTCTGATAGAATCTGATGAGATGTAGTGATTGACTTTGCTGTTAATCTATCTGAGAGTAAGAACTGCAGAAACATTCTGATCATCATTGACTGACTGAGTAAGAGTGTAATATTGAAATCTTGCAATAAGATGAACACTGAACAAGTTGCTGAAGCCTTCTTACAGAGTTCATTCTATCAGATGCATGAATTGCTGAGATTGATAGTATCAGATTAAGGCTGTCAATTTGTGAGCACTCTCTGAACAAGAATCTGTCAAGTTCTCAAGATTATATGTCATCTGTTAACTATCTATCACTCTGAGACTGATAATGCATCAGAACAGACAATTCAGACTGTAAAGAATTATCTTCATAAGTTCTGCAATCACTCACAAGATGATTGGCATGACCTTCTTCTACACACAGAGGTTGTTATCAATGATTGAGATGCTGTTTCAACAGATATAAGCCTGTTCTTCCTTACACACAGATATCACATGAAAGTGTTGAATCTTCTAGAGACTACACAGTTCACATCAAATCTCTACAGTTCAATTCAGATCACTGATAATATAGTAATGAAGCTCTGAGACACTCACAACTGAGCAGAGGTCTTCATGACAATTATGAAACAAGACTAAGAAGATTAAATCAACATTCAATGAGATTCTGCAGAGCAGTATAAGATAGAAGACCTTGTGTGATTGAATCTTAAGAATATATAAATCACATGTTCATCTTATACACTAGACTACTGCCATGCCAGATATAAAGTGATAGAAGTTCTAGATAGTCATAACTACTGTCTTGACACATCATCAGAGATTCATGATATATTTCACATGAGCTTGCTCTGCTGCACTGTCACTGATCTGTTCTCTTCTCAGCTGACTTCTGACTGACAGTTGCCAGGCATCATAGAAGAAGATAATGAGCTTGAGTGAGAGATTGAAGACATTCTCAATGAGAGATTCTGCAGCTGCAGCTGATAATATCTGATGAAATGAGTTGACTATGATCAACTGATCTGAACTCTGAGTTCTGCATTATCTGAAACAGCAGTTCTTAACTGATAAGAACTGCTTCTGAAAAGAAAGAACTAATGTGACAGGCTGCGCCTGATCAATCATATAGACTATTTCATTACACTTCATAGATTCTTTCATTTCTGATCACTGATTCACAGCTGCTATGAATATGTACACTCTGATTCTCAGTCATTCCTGATCACTGATCTGCAGCTGCTATGAACACATGTAGTGTACACTCTGATTCTCAGCCATTTCTGATCACTGATTCTCAGCTACTATGAATGCGCATATATTCTTCTGCTCTGAAGCTTCACCATGTACATCATTACATACACATATAAATATTCACCTCAATCACTGATTCTCGCACTTTCTCTTCTTTTCTTCTCTAATGTTTTTATCTTTGTTATATAAGACCTATCAATATTATACCGATCTATTCGGCGTAGGCCTCTTACATATTTCAGTGATTTCTTATTAATTATATAATATCTATTATTATATCACTGTATTATTCTATTACTATAGTATTATATCACTATATTATTATATGATTTCTGTTATTATTATATAACTTCAGTGATGATTATCTCTTCTTTTATCTCTTTGAGTGAAAAGCAGTCTTTTTTAAATCTGATTCATCACTCTTATTTCTTTTCTCACATCTCATCTATTCACATACATGGCATTTGTCTGAGTGTGAAGTTTTTTCTTAATAAGTGAAGCAGTATTAATTAAATACTCTTTCACTCACTGTTCTTTATACACTATCTTTTAAGATGTTCTAGAACTACACTGATATGATAACTATGAATTTCTTTATAAACAGAATTATCATGCTCTGAAGAAGTCTGTACTTCTTACCAGTTTTTAGACATACTATCAGATATAATTCAAAGATTGCTTAAGTCAGTATATAATTACAGATATACACTGGCTTCTTATATATTGTAATATTGTATGCTAAAGTAATTAGTGGCTGCTATGACCCTTCTTTACACTCGTACGCTAGTAGTTCGGAAGCGGCCGCGTTATTATCCGACAGTCGTACGTTCTTCCGAACCACATGAGAAAGGAGTCTGTATGACTAAATTCAATCAAGTTCAGACAAAGCAGGAGAAATGCCTCTGTTCTAGTATATATAAAAACACTTGAATAGTCAAAGATCTCTGAAGTAAGAGTAGCAGGTTTGAAAATGAGAGTTCATGAATACAAAGACTCAAGAATGAATCTCAAAGCTCAAACACAGTGTTCAAACTGTCAAAGATATGAACACTTTGCAATCTCATGTTTTAGAGACTCAAAATGTGCATTCTGTGTCAGAGATCACAAAACTGTGATTCAAAGGTTGCTTAAGCCAGCGTTTGATTACAGGCGTACGCCGGCTTCTTATATATTGTAATATCATACACTAAATTAATTAGCGGCCGCTATGGCCCCTTTACACTCATACGCGTATGCTAGTAGTTCGGAAGTGGCTGTATTATTATCTGACAGTTGTACATTCTTCTGAATCACATCCTCCCTCACTAGATTCAGTCACACTCATGTGATCATATTATACAACCTAGCTTCATGTGAATTAGCTCATCACTAGCATTTCATGATTGTGTAATCTATTTCTGATTCAGCTAGCATTCTGTGTACATTCTCACAAAGAAACTTTCACTATATTACATCACTTATTCACTAACTTTTCTCATTCTTCAATCATCTTCTTCATCATTATTATCATTGAATGTTACTATCTCATTCAAGATTTCTATCTCTTCTTCTATTCAACTCTTTTCATCTGTTTATCTACTACATTGTACATATTTCTGGTAATAACTCTCTGTTCTCATAACAAGTGTTATTGTAGTACTCATACCAGGCAGTTTGTTAACAGCAAGTGTAACATGTTGTGAAATGTACATGATCAGAACTTGTTTATCTTCTAATAATTGTCAGAATGTACTATTATAAATGACATATCTTCTTCATCTTCTTATACATTCTCTTCATCTTCTTATACACTCTTAACTGTTTCTCTTCTCAGTGAGTTTCTAATCATGTTTTCTGGCACAATTTTGTGAAGATGCAGATGCTGATATGTTGTTTTTATTCATGTAGAATTCTCATATATTGACAGATCTACATCTGCTGATGATAGTGAACTCAATGTTGAATCATTGATTGAGAATGTGAAGAATGTGATAATGAAGAAATTACTTATATTATGTATAACTGAGTCTTCTGTGTCTCTCTCTACCTCTTCTGCTGCTATCTCTTAATCTTCTACATCTGTCTCTGTGTCTGATTCTCCCGCTTCTGCTACCTCTGTTCCCGTGATTCTCACTTCTGTCACTTCTGGTTTTATCATCTCTGCTTTCATTACCAGCTCTCCCTGTTTTAAGAAGATATTGTATAGACTTGATGAATCATGTTTCTCAGTATATACACTTCTGCTCTTCTTGTCAATCTCTAGAATAATTTATTATATAAAGATGATGTATAACATGACTATCTGAAGCTTGATCACAGATACTGATTATTATGTTTATTTTAAATATTTATAATAGAGTAATCATTCATTTATATCAGAGAATCATTACTCTTCTTAACAGTGTTAAGATTGTAAGTCTTTTTCTTTTTCATCTTTTCTTTCTAATGCTGATTTTTCTGTTCTTAGAAGAAATTATTATAGATTTTACTATGTATGAAGTTATAATATTCACAGATATCAAGAAGCTTTTTATAACTGTAAAGTTCAATATTACAGAGATATCTGCTCTAATGAATTTCTTTAAGATAATAGATCTGTATCAGTCTATTCTCTAGCATCTGTTATCTGACTTTATAATGCAGGTGAAAGATATCTGTATTTTCAGAAATGAAAACATGAATATTATACTCTTTTACACCTGCAGATGTAAGACTTGTACATCTTATCTAAGATGATATTGTGAGAATGAGCTGTTTGCATACTGTATTCTGCTTTCTGCATTCTCTCATGTCTCTCTCTCTCTTTCAGAGAAGTCTTATATATGTTATAATTATGTATACAACTCTAAGATCAGTGAGTGTTTATTTAGTAACTGTTCTCATCTCTAATTTTGCAATTTTTATACACTAATAATGATTCTTAGTTGCTTCAGTGTCAGAGATTATTCTGATTGAAGATGATAACACTGCTGAGACTACTTCTTTCTACTCTTAAGCTTCTTCTATCACTTTCTCTCTCTTCTCTGCAGAGAAGATTATGCATAAACTGAGTCATAAGCATTCAGCTCTGAGTGACTTCTGCTGTCATTCATTCAGTTCTGTGCCTTCTTCTTTCATTTCTTCTGTCTTTACTCTCTCTGCTCTGGCTTCTGATTCTGCAGGTCTCATACTCTTCTTCAATTTTTCTATGCATATGCATACACATTTCTATATTAGCATTTCAGTCAATCTTGTGATAAATAACATTAATGTTGTACACAGAGCAGTAGAGAAATCAGAGATATACACAGTATTATTATAAGAGCAACTTACAGCTCTCAAATCTCTTGCAGATCTCAAGCTTTGAGATTTTCTTTATTTTTAATGTTTTTCAGATAACATGATGTTGAAAATAGATTAAATATATGACATATGAAAATGAATGAAGTATGTATGATAACATTTGTCTTTTACAGCTGACTCTTACAGTTGATAATTAATTTATTCTCTCTTTTCTTACACTTTTTCTTTATCTGCTAGTCACTACTCTTACACAATCTCTATATAATACAGCATTCAGTGACTAGATTCAGCAGCTTTCATCTTTTATAATTCTGTCTTATGTATTATACTGTCTCTCTTCACTCACTTAGATTACTACAGTGAACAGCTCATTGAAACTAATCTCATTCAATCTCTGAGTGTCTTCAGAGATCAAGATGACTTGATCTCATATATTCATGAATATTTTAGATAGTTCATTCTCTGTAATCTTTGTGATTGAACTGATATAAACAGTCAAATTTAACTCTGAATTTCTTTTTCTTCTGCAATCTGATTCATATGTAAGTCTGCTGCTCTGAGATTACTCTTTACTGTGTTATATCTGCTATCTACAGTGTGTTATTATATGATCAGCTACAGTCTCATCACTTATTGAAGTGTGATGTTTGTCTGATTTCTTCATTATTTTTCATTCTTTTCTTATGATTATGAAAAGATCAGAATAAGTGAGATCATCTGATTTATAAGTGTCTATAATTTCTCTTACTTCATAAGACTTTTCAATTGTAAGTCTCTTCTTTTTCAACACTGATGATAGTGCTGTGAATAATTATAATTCACTCAAGTCTTATATCTTTGCTTTCACAAGTTGTGAATCATTGATAAAGTTGTATAAGACTCATCTCTGTGATTCTTTCAATACATACATTCTCAGAGAATGTGATTTAAGTATTTTATATAGCTCAAATCATCTAGGTTGAAACTTCTCAGAACTCTTATTATGTACAAGAACTAATATTCTTATCTTGAGACTTAATTTCTTAATAAGTGAGTCTCATATTCTTTTCAATTGAATTGCTCAGTTCAGAAGTAACTCATTAGCTTTTGCATGTGTATGACTGATCTCTTTGAATCTTGATTTTATGTCTGTGACTGTTGCATCTGCAACTGCTACTGCTGCATCTGTAACTGCTGTTTTCTCTCTCATCTTTTTCAAAGCATTCTCTGAGATGTGCAGATGCAATTCATACAACAGATAGAATGATAAATGCTTGAAGACTGCATGCTGCTGAATTCATGTGGCTAATAGTACCTGATCAAGATATTTATCTTATAATCTTATAGACTTACTCACTAGATATTTCATCAGCATATTGCTCAAGATTTTATTCAAGTGTTTCATCTTTCTGTTTGTTAACAGATAATATGATATTGTTCTATAATATCTTATCTATAACTAGCTCATGAAATGCCTCACTACTTCTTCTATGAGATTTGTATTATTATTAGTTAGAATCTCACACAGCATTTCATAGTTAACATAGATCTTATTATGTAGAAACTTTATCATCATCTTCTCTGTTATCTCTGAAACTGCTTTTACAACTGGTCAGTCAGTAGTGTAATCAATAGCAGTGATTATTCATCAGTTTTTATTTAGTGTTTACAGTAATATGTCTATGAGATTCATCTCTCATTGTTTAAATGATTGTATTATATACTTCATCTGATATTACACTTTCTTACATTCTAACTCTTTCTTAGATTCTTTCATGATCTGACAATTCAGGCACTTGTGAGCATATGTCTGAATATTCTCAGTCATGCTTAATCAGTATACTCTTAATTTGAGTACACTCATGAGTTCAGAGCTTTCTAAGTAACTGAATTTCTTATGCATGTGAGTTATCAAGTCACATTGAAATGAAGATTCTAGATAGAGAGCTTCTATGTATTCTAGATCACAGTAAAGCATAACATCATTTTTCAATTTCCTCAGCTTGAAGTTTGAAAGCCTCTCTTTTACTACTTTTGCAAGATGCTTGTTATCTGACATCTTGTCATTCTTTAAGTAAGAGATCATGATATTCACTCATTCTAATTCCTTGTATTCTTTCAGTATGTTTAATATGAACATTTCTTGTATCTGGTTCACAGAATTCTCACTCATGAAATCAGGTCTGTAACTGATTATATCAGGCATCACAGTGTCTGATCTCTTTGTAAGAATAAGTGCTCGCAGGCGATTATTCGGGTGTTTGCAGCTTGGCGTGATATGTACTGTTAACTACTAGAAGTATTCGCGGTAGGAAGATAAAATGTAGGGGTCAAATGTATAATAGCATTCAAGCTGAGTTATAAATAGTATTCATGAACTCCAGTCTATATAGTTGTGTGTAGTCAAGGGCCACTAGCTCTATTAATTATGTAAGAGATAGAAATAGAGATAAAGAATCTGCAAGAAGTGAGATTTCTTACATATCTTTCTCTCTCTAAGACTTTGTCTGTGAAGCTTTTCACTGAGTGACTTCATAGTCAGCTCAGCACTGCAGTGATACTCACTAAAAACTCTTCACATCTATAAAAAATCTCAGTGAGGAAAAATTCCTTATTACTATAAAGAGAAAAGAGTCTGTCACTCAGTTTCTTATTCTGTGAGATTCTTTATGATTTATAGATTCTTCTCTGACTATCACACAGATTCATCTTACATCTTTCATACAGAAGAGTTTCAGTTGACTCTTAATCATTTTTATAAGATTCTTATGTAATTATTACATAGATTCATCTCACAGGTGAATCACTCTCTATGAGATCATTCTCATCAAAGAGAAACATTTATAAGTTAATCTTTCACTCATTCTTATAAATCATTGTTCTTTGACATTGTAGAATTGTGAGGAATTTTTCATTCTTTTATCAACTCTGTAGAATTGAAGAATCAAGATATTCACAGTCTGTAATCACTCTTTATAGTTATATAGAAAGATTCAGATCTGTGATTCATAATCACTCTTATTTATTAGAGTGATCTGACTGTTCTGTGAGATTACTCATAGTGTAAATAAATCTCTCTAGAGTAGTATAAATATTTCAGATCTGTCTGTGAAATCTCATCTTCTTTTTTCTTTTTCTGTAACAGCTCTCATTCTTATAAACTATGAGTATTCTCATTCATCTGTGAAGTGTTTTCACTCAGATAACAGAGAGAGAGTGTTTCTAACAATATCTGCATATTGATTCAAGAACTTCTCAAGAATAAAAATTTTTTAATTTCAATATTTTTACAACAATGTCTGATCACTGCTGAGCTTCTTGTAAGCATCTCTGCAACTTCTCTAATTACTTTTTACTGACTGATGAAGTAGAGACATCACTGCTCATAACTGTATCTTCATTTTCTTCAGCTCTGTCACTGCACTCAATCTTCAGGCCAGTAGTTAACTCCCTGTCTTCTTCAGATCAGTCCCTGGCTTCAAGCAGCACAGTTTCTCTCTTTACTGTAAGTCTTCTCATAAGTAATTTCTTACAGACTCTAGCTAACAGTTCTTACAAAGCTCTCTGTATTGTCAGTGTCTTCTGCAGTTTCATGAGTCTATGATTATTCTCTCTCTGCCTGCACAATCACTGACCAGGCATATGTAAATATGTCTAGGTTTTCTATCAATGATTCTCGCGCTGCAGCGCATTTCTGCAATCTCATTATCAATAAGAGATGAGTCTCTGAGTACTCACAAAATCCAGGTAATCAAGGCAATGTGAATGCCATGAATTCATGATAGAAGTTAATCTGAACAGATGAGCTCTCTCTTCATATCTTAATTGTTTTCAGGCTGGATACTTCAGCATAACTGAGGAAGTGAACACAGCTTCATAAGAGATATCTGATCACACATGCAGGCAGTCAGCTCTCAAGGTTCTGCTGCAACTGCACATGCTCTGATGTTTAGCTTCTCTAAAGTCTGTGCATTTCTGATAATCTTCATGTCAAATGCAACAATTGTCTGTATCATGAATATGATACTTTCTACTTCTTTGAAGAAAGAAATTAATAGTTGTAAGAGAATTGAGTATCATGAGTATTAAGAATATGAATTTGAGTTTTCTTTATTTTTTCTTTATTAATCTTCAAATTGTGTTCACAGCCCTGTTTATTTTCTTGTTTTTTAGTTTAATAAGAACATGATTTCTTCTTTTCTTATGTACACTGCAGACTGTTCATCTCAGTAGAAACTCATTATCTTATAGACTAGAATTTACAAATGACAGTGTTAATATCTTTATTATAATCAGGTTCTTAGTGAAGACTGTGTCATTCTGACTTATTAGAATTCATAGTATGAAAGTCATATCTCAGCTTCTGCAGATGTCTTATCTGCTCAGATAATTCTTAAGTGAACTTATTCATCTTGTCAGAATACTTGTATTACTGAATCTTGAATCAGAGCTTACAATCTCATTTCTCTGAGTTAATAATCTCTTTGATCTGATATTCTCTTTTACTCTCTAGTACTCTGTGAACAGAGTAATAAGTCACAGAGTTCTCTTCTGAGAATTTCTTATATTTATAAAGTAAAGAGATATGAAAAATATTATACATCTGCAACTCAGATGACAGTTTTAATCTATAAAACTATGAGCTAACTTTCTTCATAATCTTATAAGACTCTGTCTATAAGAGATTCAGCTTCTTACTAGATCTCTGTGTGATGATGTTTTCTAGACTCAGTCAGACTCTATCATCTTTTTTAAAACTCTTTATAATATACTTGAAGTCATAGTATCTCTTCTGATACTCTTGAGTCTTTCTCAAGAATTCACAGACTTTCTTCCAGATCTTCTGAATTCTCTCAGCCTGTTCACAGACATTGTTACACTCTATAGTATACTCTTGTGAGTTTATCAAGATCATCTGTAAATGAGTCTCAGTGAGCATCTCAAAGAGGGTTTTATCTGTGTTAACATGCTTTAAGTTGTTGTATATAAACTCTGTGAGTGATAATCAATACACTCAGTCATTCTGATTATAATTGACAAAGTATCACAGATACTGTTTCAATATACTCATCAGATATTCTGTCTGATTATATGTCTATTGATGAAAAGCTGTGCTTAGATCTTGTGAGATCTTCAGTATAGTTATCAGATCAGATCAGAACTCTTCTACAAAGATTAATTCTCTGTCTGAGACAATGTTTGCAGATAATTCATGCAATCAGATCACATTGCAGACAAAGATATAAGTCAAATTCTTTGACTTCAAGTTCTTACAGATGAGTATAAAGTGTGCTATCTTAGTGAAGTAATTCACTATCATCAGCACACTGTTAAAGCAGATATTATATATGTTCTTGCTTTCAGAGAGATCTATAAGAGTATTCATTTCTAGCTGTTCTCAAGATTTCTGTGAGATGAATAGAGAAGTAAGTTCTTTATATAATCTGAACTGCACTATCTGCAAACTCTGACAAACAGTATAAGAATTCACTATCTTCTTCATAAGTTCTCATATCTTCAGTCAGAAGTATTTTCTTGTAAGTAACTTATAAGTTCTAGTATCTATAAAATGATCTGCTAGAGAAGAGTCATGATATCTTTTGATAAGTTCTATATATAGAAACTCATTTATGAGCATATAAATCTGACTCTCTCTTTACAAGAGATTATTTAAGTCTCTTCAACTCTTTATTTCTGCAGAGTTGATCTCTGCTGTAAGCAGTTTTTAAATATGCTGAGCATATTCATTCTTCAGTTGTAGTTCAGACAATCTGAATAGAAGATCTTATGAAGACTTATACTTTGTTTTCTCTTACATCAGGTCTTTCATGATGCTTCTCAAAGCCTGTAAATTCTTCAGATTATAGATACTCTCTTCAAGAATTCTTACAGAGATTCTCAGAGTGTTGACTCTCAGTGTTATAGAGAGTAGTTATGCAGGCTTCTTTTCTCTCTCTTCTCTCTTCTCTTATGAAGAATTGAGAGACTCTTCAGTCAATCTCTTTGTAACACTCAGTCTGAGTATCTTACAAAGCTTTTCTATCTTCTCTAGTCTCTCTATATCTGTTATTCTGGTCTTCTTAACATAGTCTGATCTGTGAGAGCATCTGTTCACTGAGTTCTTAGTTCTCTTGATATGTTCTATCTTAAATCAGAACTCACTCAGTCTCTGAGCTCAGTGAATCTGCTGCTGTAAGAGTTTCTTAATTGAAGTAAACTGTTATAAGCTGTTATAATTAGTTCTAACAGTGATCACTGTTACAAGGCTCTCAAAGTAGTGATATCAGTGATGAAAGAATTTCACTATTATAAGAAGCTTCTGATCATGAATGTCATAGTTGATCTTCACAGATTGCATCTTTCATGAGAAAAAGATCACTGAAACTCAGTTCTTATTTGACTATAGTGATAAGACTATTTCTGAAATTGTAAAGAAGAAGATATCTGTCTTCAATCTGATTAAGAGTAAGAGATCAAAGTGAAACAGTATCACTGTGTCTGTGAATACCTGTTTTAATCTTATAAAGATCTTACAAGCTTCTGAGATAAGAAAGTTCTTACAGTTCTTTCTTCTTAATAATCTTTTCATTCTCTGTTCATAGAATGACTTCTTCTTATTTTCACTCTTCAGTATGTCTGTAAGAGTCAAGAAGATTCTCATGAATACAAAGATAAATCATCTATAGAAATTCACAAAGCTCAGAAAGATCTGAATCTTATGAATACTAGTTAACTCTGGTTATAATAGAATAGTCTCAATCTGTGAAGATTTCATCTGAATATCATCTGCAGTGATTACATATTCTAGGAAATTAATTCAGCAGACACTGAAGTTGTACTTTATAAGCTTAATATACAGTTCTGTCTCATCTAAGATCTTTAACACACTTCACATATACTCAGTGTGTTCTTTCTTCTTCACAGAGTACATCATCACATCATTCAGATATATTATCACAAAGATATTCAGGTATATATGAAGTGTTTTATTGATGAAAGACTGAAATGCTGCAGAAACATTAGTCAGATCAAAAGACATCACTAGATATTTAAATAATCTCAGTGCAGTTCTAAAGACAGTCTTTTATTCATTTCCAGACTGTATTCACAGCTGTGTATATATATTAATCACATTCAGTTATGTGAATATAACAGCTCTCATGAGATGATTAATTACATTCTCAATCAGAGATAGAAAATAGCAGCTCTTTATTATCTTGAAGTTCAGATCACAGTAATCTACACACAATCTGAGATCTTCATTCTTCTTCTTTACAAATATCACAGAGGCTTCTGTGAAGATCTGTGAAGATTAAATGAAGTCATTCTTTAGATTCTTCTTCACATAGGTCTGCAAGATCTCTGTCTCATAGTGAGAGAGCTTATAGATTGATTCTCAGAAGAGTTTCTATTCTTCTATTAAATCTATTATCAGATTCTTCTTGTAATGAGAAGAAAGCTCAGCTGTCTTTGCTGAGCTGAACATCTCTGCAAGATCTCAGTATTTCTCTGATATCTGAAGCTCAGTTTTCATGACTGTGAGATTCTCAGACACTTGTAAAGTTATTACATAGATAGGCTTGTCTTCTCTAATCAACTCTGCAGTATCAACTGATTCTATCTCTGTGAGTGAGTCTGTCAACACTGATCAGAAGTATAAACCTGACTTATGAACAGCTATGTATGAATTGTGTCTTTGAAGTCATACAAGTTTCAAGTACATATCATCTACAATGTTTATAATAATCACAGTTTCTGTAAATCTTCTTCAGATTTCAGAGAGATCTTGCAATTCAAAGATAACTCTCATAAGTCTCTCAGTTCTCAGGTTGGAGTTCTTGCATTCTGCTTATTACAAGAGCAGGTTCTTAGTCTTCATCTTTCAGCTTATTCACTCTGTGAGCTTTAGAAACATCACAGTGATCTGGGATTCTGAGTTTATTAATGCTTTTCATACTTGTGAGACAGCAGCACTGTGATATAATCTCTTCTCATAAGTAAGCATTTTCATTGAAGAAGCAACAGATTCAGATATCAGCTTCAAGACTCTTAAGAAAACTGTTGCTGACTCTGTTCATGACTTCTCAAATTTCTATTTTAATTTGTTCAGATAGTTTATATGAAGATGTTCTGATTTAGAACAGATGAAGTAGAGTCTCTTTTTCTTGATCTTTCTATTATACACTCTGTTCACAGAAGCTTATAAAGCTCTCTCTCTCTGCTCAGCAGTCAGATATAAATCTCTCTATATCTTATCATCTTTTTCTGATAAATCTGTTCTCTGTTATTCTGGCCCTTGCAGGGCCAGTTGATGATCTGCTCTCTGTGAGTCTGTGACTCTCACAGTGATTCACAAGCAGTGAATGAGAGTTATCAGTTTCTTCAGAGTCAAGAACTTAGAGTCTTGCTCAATGAGCTTGTTCTGCATGTCTTTATTCAGTCTCTTTATAAACATCATCATTCAGATCTTGTTTCAGAGCCCTGTTTTCACAGGTCTCAATTCATATCACAATTTCATGAAGCATTACAAGTAGTCTTCATCAAATTTCTCATCTCTTTTTCTAATATTGATGATTACAGTTCAGATATTCTCTGTCTGACTCACAGAGTTTCTCAACTTATTATCTAGATAGGTCTTGAAAACAGATCAGTAGAATCTCTCATGATTATTCTCTAGATGATTCAGTCAGTCCTTGACTTCAGTGTAATAGAGGTCTGTCATTATATAGATAACAGCTTCTTCATCTTTCATATCACACAGTCAGACTTGTGAGTCAATTTTAAATACAAACTTGCAAAAGCTTTTATAGATTGTGATTTAATAAGTGATCTTAAGTAATTGTAACTTAAGAAAGTTTCTTTTCAGTTTGCAGGTGTCTCTGAAGATTATGTCTAGAGACTTAATTTAAAAGTGTTTACAGATAGTAAGCATTTCTTATAGAAAAATAGCTTAGTTCTGTGAGAGATGCTCAAGAATATTCTTCACTGAGATTGATTCATTTATGGATTCAGAGAGTTCCTCTGTCACAGATGCAGAGAATAATATCTCATGAGTGATTGATAAGTTCTCTGAAACTTCTTTTACAGAGATTATTCATGATTCAGATGACTGCTTCTGAGTGCCTGCAGTAGAGTTTGCAGAGATTGAAGCATGCAAGTTTCTAGTTCTTTTAGTCATAATAGATGATTGCTGACTGACTGAGCTTGAAATGTAAGAATAAGTGCTCACAGGTGATTATTCAGGTGTTTGCAGCTTGGCATGATATGTACTGTTAACTACTAGAAGTATTCATAATAGAAAGATAAAATATAGAGATTAAATATATAATAGTATTCAAGCTGAGTTGTGAATAGTATTCGTGAACTCCAGTCTATATAGTTGTGTGTAGCCAAGGGCCGCTAGCCCTATTGGTTACGCGAGAGATAGGAATAGGGGTAAAGGATCCGCGAGGAGCGGGATTTCTTACACTCTTTCAGTATTTAATATAAAGATTATACACTTGAAACTCTGAGATTCAATGTGCTAAGTGTTTGAAAGATTTTATCATTAATTGTAGATAGATAAGGCTTTTATAATTCATAATTATCATTATTATATATCTGTTATCAATATATCTATCTCATAATATCAGTGTATGCTTAATCACTAGCAATTTCTTTTCATACACTGAATAATTAAGCTCAGTATCTAATAGTTTTCTATCATTGTACACTACTGAGTGCAGCTTGCTATTCTTACTTATCTGTAGAAGAGTGTCTCTGATAGCTAATTCAGATGCATCTGTCTCAATGTAGAAAGATTTATCATAATCTGATTGAATAAGCACTGAGAATGTTATTACACATTTTCTCAGTTTGAGAAAAGTCTCTTCACACATGGCATTTCAGATAATTGAATGAAACTTCTTCTTTTGCAGATTTGCATTCATTTCTCTTAAGAGATCTGAGAGTGGTGCAGATATTCATGCAAAATCCTTGATGAATCTGCAGTAGTATGAGATTAACTTAAGAAACTGTTATACATGATGTACATTTCTCAGCTGCAGTTAATTTACTATGACATTCAATTTCTTCAGAATGAGGTGTATACAGTTATCACTCACTACATGTTCTACAAACTTCAACTCTTCTGTTTCAAACACACACTTGATTGATTTGATATAGAGCTTATACTCTGTCAGAGTTATAAGCACTTTATTGAGATGCTTCAGATGTTTATTGTATAAGTTTGAAAAGATTAGAATGTTATCAAGATATATAAGACATGAGGTTTCATTCTGTTTATAAAGAATTGTATTCATCATTATTTGAAAGATGACAGACACATTTATCAGACTGAATAATATTACTAGGAATTTGAACTTCTCTCATTATGTATTAAATACAGTTCATGAAACTGACAGTTCATCTACATGAATCTGTCAGTATTCTGAGAGAAGATTGATATTTGATAGATATGAGACATTTTCAACTGTATTCAACTGTTATTGAATCTATGATAGTGAATATTCATTCTTGATTGTAAGCTTGTTGAGTGTTTGATAATTAATACACATTCATCACTTCTCACTCATCTTTTTTATAAATAGAACTGAAAAGCCTCATGTGCTTGATAAGAGTTGTATAAGATTATATTCTAGAAGGTCTGTGATCTGATGCTTCTGTTCTTCAAGATATGTTTATGACAGAGAGTATGCATTCTGATTGACTGGTTTTGCATTCTCTGTGTCAATCTCATATATAAATTCTTGTTTCAACAGCAATTTCAGTGAAAGATCTGTGCAGAAGATCTTTTCATACTTCTTCAGAAGGTTCTTCATACACTTATTCTTCTGTATATCTTTTATCTTGATTTTCTCTGCTTTCAGATTCTGAATGATATACAGAATGCTTTCAGATGAGGTCTTGTAAATTATTCTCTTTACTTATTGATGTATAAGTAGATTTAATTCTTCTATATCAGAGATGTGAAATATTCTTCTTATATCAGTTAATAGAATTATATGAACTGTTTTCTTTCTATCAGTCAACTGCATATGACATGTATACTATTGAATCTGCAGATTGAACCTTTGAAATCAATTGAGTCTGAGAATAAGGTTATATTTCATGTTCTGCAGCTCTCGCGCTCAAATATAGCAAGATCATTCTTTGAAGTGTAAGAGAACTCTTACTCTTACAGATAATATCAAATATTAATTATCAGATAATCTTATGTATTGAGGATTCTTCACTCAGCAGATCTCTTTCAATCTTCAGATTATATAATCATTAATATATTGTATAGAAGCTTCTGTGTCTGTTAATACTTTTGCAGCCATCTCTCAATTCTTATTCAAGTGTTCTCTATACATTAATATTTCAGATTCTAAGATATTGAGATGAGTGTTCACTTCATCATTCTCATCTGTATCTCATTCAGAAGCCTGCTTCTTCTTTACATTTATAGAATTCAGAGAATCATCTAATACAGACATCTCTTTCACTTTGAAGACTTTTCATAGAATATCAGTGAGTGTCTCTGAACTCACTGATTCTGCTAGTTTTTTAACTCTCTTACTTCACTTAACTGTATATACTGAGTGTAATCTTTGACATCATGATTTTAATATCTGCAGTTAAAGTAAGCTCAATATTCATAATATCAAGATTTTCATTCAGAGAATCTCTTTTTCAGAGAATTCAGTACTTTAGTGATAATATTCAGATCTAGATTTATTACATCTGAGTGTATAACTTGTGTCATAGAAGTCTGATTATCTGTTCTTCACTGAGATATACTTAATTGTAGTATTTTCTGTTATAATTGACTCACTTATTTCTATATAATGAGAATGTTATATGCTTCTTTCACTGTGCCTGATTATAAGGTTAAGCATTTTCATTTCACTCTCAACTCAGGTGTAAGAATATGAATGAAGATCTGTAAATAGAAAGATGTTGAAAGCTCTTCATTCAATACAAAATAGTGTAAGCTGAAGTGTATAAAGTACAATGTAAGATTATTCACTTATCTACACTCAGTGAAGTGTTTATAATACTTATCTTATATATTCACTTTCTCAAAGTTATATAAGATTCATTTGAAAAACTCATTTCATGTTCATAAAAATAAATATTACTCTGAGTCTGTAAGATTCATCTTTTTATCAGTTATTTATAATGATTTCACTTTTTCACATAGAAATGCAGCAGATCTTAAGACTTGTTGAAGTTTCATTAACTGTCTGTCTGTGAGTTCATATTCAATCTGATAATATAATTATATCTGACTTAGTCAGCTGATTATAGCATCATTTTTTTAATTGTCATTGAAGCTTGATGACTCTGATAGATCTTTCAGCTTGATATATTTCATACTCAGATTCTCATTCTGTGTAGCAGTCTCTGATAATATATACACTTCTGAAGAGATTGTGAATAATTATGATGAAATCTTTAGATTCAGTGTAATTATCTATCTGTGCAAATATTCAATCTCTCACTACAGATCTAAGATCTGATTTCCTCTATTTTTATTAATGATAGTGATTGTGTCAGTGAAGCTCTTTATAGTGAATACTTAATCTGCAACAAATGTCAATTGTTGTTTGACTTCTGTCTTAATCTGTCACTGTATATACAAGATCTTAATCTTATTTAGAATTCTCATATGTGTACAGAGCTTTAATTTCAGTTCAGCAGTCTCAGTCACTTTTCTTACTGCTTTAAGTAAATTCTCTGAGAGATTCTACATATCTTTCAGTTCAGATAGCAGAGAAGAGTGTTATTTATATCAGCTAGAGAAGATATTCATTTCAGTGATTTCTTATTAATTGTATAATATCTATTATTATATCACTGTATTATTATATTTATATATTACTGTATCACTATATTGTTATATAATTTCTGTTATTATTATATAACTTCAGTGATGATTATCTCTCTCTTTTATTTCTTTAAGTGAAGAGTGATCTTCTTTGAATCTGATTTACTACTCTTATTTCTTTTCTCATATCTCATCTGTTCATATACATGATATTCATCTGAGTGTGAAGTTTTTTCTTAACAAGTAAAGCAGTATCAATCAGATGCTCTTTCACTCACTGCTCTTTATATACTATCTTTTGAGATATTCTAGAATTACACTGATATGATAACTATGAATTACTTTCTAGATGAAATTATCATGCTCTGAAGAAGCCTGCACTTCTCACCAGTTTTTAGACATGCTATCAGATATGATTCAAAGGTTGCTTAAGCTAGTATACAATTACAGATGTACACCGGCTTCTTATATATTGTAATATCGTATGCTAAATTAATTAGCGGCCGCTATGACCCCTTTACACTCATACGCGTATGCTAGTAGTTCGGAAGCGGCCGCGTTATTATCCGACGGTCGTACGTTCTTCCGAACCACAAAACTAGTGAGCATAAATGTGAAACATGCTCAAGAAGAGGTGAAATATGTCATCACACTCTGCTTAAGTGCTCTAATTGCAAAGAAAAACATGCATCTAGCTCAAAAGAATGTATGTTTGCTTCTAGAACTCAAAAGAACTGAAGAAAAGATGAAGCTTAAAGTCAATCTAGAACTGAATAGAAGAGTCAAGTCAGTAGACTTATAACTTCAAGCTTAAAAAGAAGAAACTCTCAACTATCTATATCTTCAAACTTCAATTCTTCAGCTAAATGTAAACAGAATTTGAATTCTCAAACTTTTGTTAAGATTAAAGAATTGAGAAATGACTCTGATGATAAACTAGATATAATACAAGCAGTTGAGATCCCTACTTTTCAAAATAGTTATAATCTACTATCTGATAATAGTAACTAGATTCTACTCTATCTCTACTCTCTTTTAGTATAAATATACAACAAAAACAACAAAAAAAGTTTAAAAACTCTTTAAAAATCACATGTATTCAAAATAATGTAAATAGAAACTTAAATTGTATTTATTCTTATCTTTCAATTGTATTTGGATAAAAAGGTGATTTTATACTACTTCAGGAACTGGAATTATGATGCTGGAGTAAAATTACCTTCATTTCTCATTCAAGCTACTACTGCTTTGCTATCTCAAAAATCTGAGATAAAGTCAAGAGTAGTAATCTATGAAAGAAAGAGATCAAGATAGTAATTTAATCTAAGATTTGATATTATGTCTGACTCTGATATGCTGATGAGTGATATTATAGATAAAGAAAATAAGTTTAATACTATACAGCTTATAAATACCTATAATGAAAAGTTATTGAAGAAAAATAACTATATCTGAATAATTGATAGAGAATTTCTGAACATAACTTCATGAAGAAACTCTATAATTGTAGAAGATTTCAATGCACATCATCTCTGATGAAATTCAGAATGCAAGAGAGCAGTGAGAGCTGATAATCTGATTAAATGAATCTTTGAGCATTCAATAGATTTAGTTAATAAGTCTGATCAACAAACATTCTTTAGAAAAGGCATGAAACAGAAATCTATTATAGATCTAATCTTCATGTCACAAAATCTAATGAAAAGAAGACTTGTAAACTGATTTATTAATTCAAATGAGACATTAGAATCAGATCATGAGATTATTCAATTTAATATTGAACTGAGTGAAAAATAAATGAGTGAAAATCCTGTTCTCTCTAATCAGTTTAACTTTGAAAAAGCTGATTGAAAAGCAGTTGAAGAAAGTATAAAACTATTAAAATCTGAAAGACAGAATACGCTATATAGAAATTCTGGTCAAGATATCTCAAATGAAATGCTTGAGAATAGAGTGAAGCTTATTACATCTATTACTCTAACAAGTGTTAGAGATAATATTTCAAAGAGAAAATCTTCTGAGTATTCAAAATCTTGATGAAATGAGAATATCTCATCTAAAAGAAAAGAATTAGCTACTGCTAGAAGAGATTGAAAGAATGATGTAATATCTGATGAAGAGTTCAAAGCTGTCAGAAATGAATATTTTTCACATATTAAAAGAGCTAAAACAGACTGCTGGAATAAATTTCTTAAAGAAGCATAAGAAAGAAAAGTTTTTAAAGCTTTTAACTATATGAAAATAAGAAGTGTAGGAAAACTTTCAGTCTTAGAATATGAGTTTCAGAATGAATTATATACAGCAAACTCTTTTGAGAAAAAATGTTAAGCTTTTATGAGAATTCTCTTTCAGAACTTATCAGATTCAGATTCAGATTTACAGAAAGAGAATATATCACTTCTTAACTATATTAATGAAAATGACTGAGAATGGTCTGATCTTACACAAGATGAATTACAGTCAGCTATCTTCTCAAGTTCTGTTAAAACTGCTGCAGACCTGATTCAATTAATCACTTAATTATTCAAAATACATATTTCTACTTAAAGAATGAATATTTTGAGCACTTTTTCAATCTCTTGAAAAATAAATCTCATTCTAAATTCTGGAGAGAAGTCACTGAAGTGATTCTTGTAAAATCTAATAGAAAACTTCAATTTCTATGTCATATAGAGTAATATCTCTATTAAACTGTCAAGAAAAGATTTTGAAAAAGATAATAGCTACTTAACTATCTTTTGTAAGCTCTATTAATAACTCTCTTTTATTCAGTGAATAAATGACAGATAGAAAACAATGTTCTGTAATTGACACTGTTCTCTCAGTTGTTTATGATATTTAAATAGCAAGGTATGAACATCTAATCTCAACTGTAGTTTTTATTGATATAAAAGAAGCATTTGATCATGTTTCAAAGTCAAAGTTAATTCAGACTTTGAAGATATTAAAACTGTCACTTTCTCTAATAAAATGAGTTAACTGTTTTATATCTAAAAGAATCATACAACTTAACTTTTCTTTGATGAAATGAAATAAGATAAGACTGAGATACAAATAGAAGTACTGTAAGAAGCTTCAATCTCACTCATTTTATTTGCAATATACACTGTATATCTATTCAAAGATAGAAATATGAAAATAGTATGATCTTCAAGTTATATAGATGATATTGATCTAGTCTACAGCTCAAAAACTATTAAAGAGAATTTGAAAGTGATTGAAAAAGCTGCAAAGGAAATCCTTATCAGAACAGATATCAATCAAATTCAATTTAATATAAATAAAACTATGTTAATTCATTTCTTTTCTAGATTCAATGAGAAAGAACTATCTCTAACTCTTTTAAATAGAGAGATTAAACCCAGTTTAAATGTCAAATAATTAGAAGTATGATTAAACTTCAAGTTGAATTTTAAATATCATATTCAGCAAAGAACTGTCAAGGCAGAAAGACTATTGAATAACATTATCAGACTATCAAATACAGAGAGAGGTCTATTCTTTCAGGCTATAAAACAGTTATATATAGTCTGTATTATCTCAGTAGCTGATTATGAAGTTCAAGCTTGATAAAATAATCAAGAAAATTTCACTGAACTCTTTCAAAGTCTGTAAAACAGAGCTTTGAGAAGAATTCTGAAAGTATTCAAATCATCTTCTATTAAAGCAATGAAAATTGAATCTTCAATTCCTTCTTCTGTTATTAGATTTGAAAAGACCTGTATGAACTATGCTCTGAGAGTTATAAAGATGAGCTTAAATTATATAATCAGAGAAAGAGTCTCTTTCTCATTTTCATCAGTTAACTCTGAAAATGAATTGAATTGAAATAGATTTCTTGATTGAATTGAAAATAATTCTTCAAAGAAAGTGTCTTCTCAACTGTACAGACTATGCTCACTGATTAAAAATCAATTTTCTTCTTTAAATGTTGAAAAAGTTGATCATGAGAAGTTATCTCTCTGAAGAGAAAAGCTTGCATCTCTTATAGACTTATAAATAAATGAACTATGTAAAGAGAAAGTATATGAACAGCATTTGAAGAGAATTTCTACAATCAATATAAAAGACTCTATTCTGATTTATTCAGATGACTTAAAAAATGAGAATTTGAATAGATTAAATACAGATATTGCTTATACTGAAGATAATATTAATTTTATCTCAGATTTCTGAAATCTAGACTGTGAATCTGAAGTCTTTGATACTGAACTATTTGCAATAGTGAAAGCTTTCAAACTCATTGAAATAAAATCTTATAAAAGAGAAAATAGTTTGAAAGAGATATGAATATTCTCTGATAGTCAAGCTGCTTTAAAAAGACTTAGAAATAGTCAGATTTATAATGATTAAATGAATCTTGAACTGATCTTAAACTCTGTTTTGAAAATTCAAAAGAGAAGAATATCAAAGCTGATAATTTATCTGCACTGAGTTCCTGCTCATAGACTGGCCGCTGAGACCATGAATTTCACATTTGATCTCATTTGATCTGATCTCATACATTTCTTGGCGTGCATCCCGCTGGGACTGACTATCAAAAAAACATGTAAAGTGACTAGACTGACCGTGTGACCGTGTCTGAGACCAGGACCAGATTTTTTGATAGTCTTATTACCAATTCAACTGATCCCATTACATGGTTTTAACATTAGATAGTAGTTTCATACTGTTTCAGTGAGACTTACTGTCTACTCTTGTCACATTTTTCAAATGAGACCATGATTTTCACTTCTCAATTTAAATTATTTTTATTGCTTTAAATGACTTTAAATCTCATTTGAGTGTTATCAAAAAGTGTTACTTTTTAAAAAGTTAAAAATAGTCTAAAAAAAACCTTAAAATGTCTAAAAATAGAAACTTTATGTCAAGAAACAGACTAAATGAGATCAAATGAGATCACTTTCTCATTTTTTTCAAGTCATGGTTTCATTTTAAGATCTGATATATAGTCACTTTACCTGTTTTTTTAATAGCCAGTCACAGCGGGATTCACGGCAAGAAATGTATGAGATCAGACCAAATGGGACTAAATGTGAAATTCATAGTCCCGGCGGCCAGTCTAAAAGTGACTATATATCAGATCTTAAAATGAAACCATGACTTGAAAAAAATGAGAAAGTGATCTCATTTGGTCTCATTTAGTTCTATTCTTAACATAAAGTTACTATTTTTGGACATTTTAAGGTTTCTTTTAGACTATTTTTAATTTTTTAAAAAGTAACACTTTTTGATAACACTCAAATGAGATTTAAAGTCATTTAAAGCAATAAAAATAATTTAAATTGAGAAGTGGAAATCATGGTCTCATTTGGAAAATGTGACAAGAGTAGACAGTAAGTCTCACTGAAACAGTATGAGACTACTATCTAATGTTAAAACCGTGTAATGGGATTAGTCGAATTGATAATGAAACTATCAAAAAATCTGGTCCTGGTCTCAGACACGGTCACACGGTCAGTTCACCTGCTCATATGAATATTCATGACAATGAATTGACTGATTCAGCTGCAAAAAAGAATGCAGAATTAATCAGATCTATTTAAAAAATTATGTTCTGATCTTTTATAAAGAGAAAAATAAAAGAATCTTGTTTAGATAAGTGAAATGAAAGCTGACAGAAACAAAAGAAGAGTATACATTATTCAAGATTTGAAACAAAACCCAAGTAAAAATCTTGTTCAATTAAATGTAAAAAGAACATATTCCCATCTATAATACAGCTGAAACTAGGATATAGCTATTTCAAATCTTATATACAAAGATTTGATGATAGATTTGATTCAATAGAATGCTCATTCTGCAATACAAATGTGAATTCTGAGCATATTATAATGCACTGTGCATTATACAATAGTCTCAGAGTCAGATTGAAAGAGAAGTATAATCTAAGTCAATTAAATATAAGTTTCTTATTCTCAACTGAGACATGAATTAAATACTTAATAGACTTTCTATGAGAAACTCAAGCCACTATAAGAAAATGACTAAATTCAGAAATATCTGAATATGAAGAGAAGGAAATCAATCAGATATAGTCTGTTAAAACACCTATATACTATCTTTTAATAATTTATTTTATTACAGTCTCTCTTTACTTTATCTTTTTCTTTCAATTTCCTTCTATCTATCTATTTAATATGTCTATCTTTAGAACTGTGTTCTCTTTTCCTTTGTCATGATATTGTCAAATGATTTCAAAGTATCAGAAGATGTTAAGACACTGTAATTTGTAAACAGTTTTTATATTCTGGGCTGAAATTTTCTGATTTTGTATATCTGAAATTGATGAATGTATAATAGTTATCTCTACAGATATAGGAAAAACCCTGAGAACTAAAAGTTCTCAGGTAGATGTCATAGTCTCTAACTGCATACATATATAATTGAAGAATAATAATAATAATAATAATAAGAGAAATATATTATCTGAATTTCACAACTTCTTCTGTACTCTTGAATGAAAATTCTGCCTTAATCTGAGTCAGTTTAATAGTCATAAGATATAAGTATTATTCATTATTAACTTTCTTGAAGACATCTCTGCAACTACTTAAGTTATTAAGAAGAGAGAGCTTCAGTGTATTAATACTATTATAACTTGAAAAGCATTCAAAGACTTTCTACTGAATCAGATCAAAGATTACTGTAATCACAGCTTCACAGCAGTACAGCAGTTCAACTCATTATATTAATATGATAATTAGAATTCTTCTGATTTCAATACAAGATTTGAAGAGTATTAAGAGTAGACTGGCTCTCAGGACCATGAATTTCACGTTTAGTCTCATTTGATCTGATCTTATACATTTCTTAGCGTGAATCCCACTGCGACTTGTCATCAAAAAAACATGTAAAGTGACTATATATCAGATCTTAAAATGAAACCATGACTTGAGAAAAATGAGACAGTGATCTCATTTAATCTCATTTAGTCTCATTCTTGACATAAAGTGACTATTTTTAGACATTTTAAGGTTTTTTTTAGACTATTTTTAACTTTTTAAAAAGTAACACTTTTTGATAACACTCAAATGAGATTTAAAGTCATTTAAAGCAATAAAAATAATTTAAATTGAGAAGTGAAAATCATGATCACATTTGAAAAATGTGACAAGAGTAGACAGTAAGTCTCACTGAAACAGTATGAAACTACTATCTAATGTTAAAACCATGTAATGAGATCAGTTGAATTGGTAATAAGACTATCAAAAAGTCTGGTCCTGGTCTCAGACACGGTCACACGGTCAGTCTAAGTGTTCATAACACTTGACTTATATATTCACTTTCTTGAAGTTGTGTAAGATTCATTTGAAAAACTCATTTTATATTCATAAGAATGAATATTACTCTGAGTCCGTGAGATTTATCTTTTCATCAGTTATTTATAATAATTTCACTTTTCTCCGTAGAAACACTGCAGATTTTAAGACTTGTTAAAATTTCATTAACTATCTGTAGACTGGCCGCTGGAACTATGAATTTCACATTTGATTTCATTTGATCTGATCTCATACATTTCTTGGCGTGAATCCCGCTGAGACTGGCTATCAAAAAAACATGCAAAGTGACTATATATCAGATCTTAAAATGAGACCATGACTTGAAAAAAATGAGAAAGTGGTCTGATTTGATCTCATTTAATTCCATTCTTGGCATAAAGTTACTATTTTTAGACATTTTAAGGTTTTTTTTAGACTATTTTTAATTTTTTAAAAAGTAACACTTTTTGGTAACACTCAAATGAGATTTAAAGTCATTTAAAGCAATAAAAATAATTTAAATTGAGAAGTGAAAATCATGGTCTTATTTGAAAAATGTGACAAGAGTAGACAGTAAGTCTCACTGAGAGAGTATGAGACTACTATCTAATGTTAAAACTGTGTAATGAGATCAGTTGAATTGATAATAAGACTATCAAAAAATCTGGTTCTGATCTCAGACACGGTCACACGGTCAGTCTAACTATCTGTCTGTAAGTTTATACTCAATTCAATAATATAATTACATCTGACTTAGTCAGCTGATTACAGCATTATTTTTTCAGTTATTATTAAAGCTTAATAGCTTCAGCAGATCACTCAGCTTGATATATTTCATACTTGAATTCTTCTTATATATAGCAGTCTCTCATAATGTGTACACTTCTGAAGCGATTATGAATAATTATAATAAGATCTTCAGATTTAGTGCAGTTATTTATCTGTATAATTATACACTCTCTCACTGCAGATCTATAACCTAGTTTTCTCTATTCTTATTAATAATGATAATTGTGTCAGTGAAGCTTTTCATAGTAAATGCTTGATTTATAATAAATATTAATTATTACTTAGCTTCTGTCTCAGTCTGTCACTGTGTACACAAGACCTTGATCTTGTTTAGAATTCTTGTATATATACAGAGTTTTGATTTCAGTTCAGCTGTCTCAGCTGCATTTCTTACTCTCTTAAGTAAACTCTCTGAGAGTTTCTGCATATCTTTCAGTTCAGATAGCAGAGAAGAATGTTTATATTAACTAGAGAAGATATTTATATCAGTAATTTCTCATTGATTGTACAGTGTCTATTATTATATTATTATATAATATCAATTATCATTGTATAACTTCAGTGATAATCACTTCTCTTTTATTCTTCTAAGTAGAGAGCAGTCTTCTTTGAATCTGATTCACTGCTCTCATTCTCTTTCTCACATCTTATTTATTCACATACATAATATTTATCTAAGTATGAAGTTTTTTCTTAGTAAGCAGAGCAGTATTAATTAGATACTCTTTCACTCATCACTTCTTCATACAGTATCTTTTGAGACGTTTAGAACTACACTGATATGATAACTACAAATCACTTTATAGATGAGATTATCACATGTTGAAGAAGCTTGCACTTCTCACTGATTTTTAGACATGCTATCAGATGTGATTCAAAGATTGCTTGAGTCAGTATATAATTACATATATACACTGACTGCTTGTATATATTATACTAAATTAATTAGTAGCTGCTATGTAGACTGACTGCTGAGATCATGAATTTCACATTTAATTTCATTTAATCTGATCTCATACATTTCTTAGCATGAATCCTGCTGAAACTAGTCATTAAAAAAATATACAAAGTGACTATATATCAGATCTTAATATGAAATCATGACTTGAAAAAAATAAGAAAGTAATCTTATTTAGTCTTATTTAGTCTCATTCTTGATATAAAGTTACTATTTTTAGACATTTTAAGATTTTTTTTTAGACTATTTTTAATTTTTTAAAAAGTAACACTTTTTGATAATACTCAAATGAGATTTAAAGTCATTTAAAGCAATAAAAATAATTTAAATTGAGAAGTAGAAATCATGATCTCATTTGAAAAATGTAATAAGAGTAGACAGTAAGTCTCTCTGAGACTGTATGAGACTACTATCTAATGTTGCCCCGGTGGCCGAATGATTAATGCGGCTACTCAGTAGCATCTTAGCGTGGGAAACCAAGGTGCGTGGGTTCGAACCCCGCAGAGGGATACATTAAATCTGAAACTCAAGCACCTCAGATTTCTAATAAATACAGAGATGTACAAATCACTTCAATGAATTGCTCTATGTTTCTGAGCTGGGAAGTTATTATTGCATGTATCTAATTGTCACTCCTTTGTATTTTTCTATATTTGTGTTATCTTGACATGATCTTAACACCTGTATTTCCTTCTGTATAACCAACACTTGACCTGTATTTAACATCACGCAAGGACTCATCATAAGCTCTGCTTGCATATGAGTATAATGAAATAATAATAATAATAATAATAATAATAATAATAATAATAATAATAACTATCTAATGTTAAAACTGTGTAATGAGATCAGTCAAATTGATAATGAAACTATCAAAAAATCTAGTCCTGGTTTCAGACACGGTCATACGGTCAGTCTACCGCTATGGCCTCTTTACATTCGTAAGCATGTTCGGAAGCGGCAGCGTTATTATTCAGCGGTTGTACGTTCTTTCAAATCACAAAGATCTGGCAATATTATCTCCAGAATAGTAAGTACTCAGTGCAAGTTCTCACTGATTATATAAATCTGCATTACTTCTTAACAACAAAGAGCATGATAGAATATCAAGTCAGATGAGTGAAGCTAGTTTCAGAGTATGATTTCTATATCTGATACTGTTCAGATTAGCTTATCTCTGTTAACATACTGTTTAAACAGTCTGATTATAATATCATTGATAAGAAGAAGAATTCTATAAAAGAATCTCTGTTATCACTGTAGAAGAAGCTAGCTGCAGAGAGTTGAGATTCTCTAAAGCTTGAAAATAATGTCAGTAAGACAGCTGTATAACTCAGTATAGAAGATGAAAGAAAACCTGAGTTCTTATAGAAGACTGATACTGAAGATTATACACTTCTCATGTTATATATAAGAAGTCTACGCCGAATAGATCGGTATAATATATAGGTCTTTTATAACAAAGTGAAAAACATTAGAAAAGGAAAAGAAAGAGAAAGTGCAGAAATTAATGATTACAGTGAATATTTATACGCGTACATAGTAACATATATGATGGAGATTTAAGGTGAAAGAATAGAAATTCCGTAGATTTCAAGCTGAGAATCAGTGACTGAGAATTGAAGCTTTCAGCAGAAATCTATGAAGTATAACAGAATAGTCTATATAATTGATCAGGTATAGTCTGTTATATTAGCTTCTCTCTTCTCTGATCATGTGTAGTTCTCATTAATCAAGGGCTGTGATCTCTGATAATGAGGAACTCAGAGTTTAAATCAGGTGATTATAGCTAACTTATTATTATTACTATTATTATTATTCTTCAATTATAGATATATGCAGTCAGAGACTATAACATCTACCTGAGAATCTTTAGTTCTCAGAGTTTTTCCTATATCTATAGAGTCAACTATTATACATTTATCAATTTCAGATATGTAAAATCAGAAAATTCCAGCTCAGAATACAAAAACTGTTTATAAATTACAGTATTTCAACATCTTCTGATACTTTGAAATCATTTGAAAATATCTTGACAAAGGAAAAAAGAACATAGTCTTAAAGATAGATACATTAAATAGATAGATAACATAGAACAGAAAGAAATAAGTACAGTAAAGAGAGACTATAATAAAATAAAATTATTAAAAGATAGTATATAGCTGTTTTAACAGACTATATCTAATCAATTTTCATCTCTTCATATTCAGACACTTCTGAATTCAGTCATTTTCTGATAGCTGCTTGAGTTTCTAATAGAAAGTCTATTAACTATTTAATTTCTGTCTCAGTTAAGCATAAGAACCTTATATTTAATTAATTTAAATCATACTTCTTCTTTAATCTGACTCTGAGACTGTTGTATAATGCATAATGTATTATAATATACTTAGGATTTTCATTTATATTGCAGAATGAGCACTCTGTTGAATCAAATCTATTATTAAATCTTTATATATAGAATTTGAAATAATCATGTTCTAGTTTCAGGTGCATTATAAATGAGAATATTTTCTTTTTATATTTAATTGAATAAGATTTTCACTTAGATTTTCTCTTAAATCTTCAATAATGTATACTCTTCTTTTATTTCTATCAGCTTTCATTTGACTTATTTAAATAAGATTCTTGTATCTTTCTCTTTATAAAAGATCAGAATACTGTTTTTTGAATAGATCTGCTTAATTCTGAACTCTTTTTTACAGCTGAATCAGTCAATTGATTGTCATGAATATTTATATAATCAGAAACTCAATACAGATGAATTATCAGTTTTAATATTCTTCTCTTTTGAATTTTCAAAACAGAGTTTACAATCAGTTCAAGATTTATTTAATCATTATAAATGTGACTATTTCTAAGTCTTTTTAAAGCAGCTTGACTATTAGAGAATATTCATATCTCTTTCAAACTATTTTCTCTTCTATAAGATTTTATTTCAATAAGTTTGAAAGCTTTCACTATTACAAATAGTTCAGTATCAAAGACTTCAGATTCACTGTCTAAATTTCAGAAATCTGAGATAAAATTGATATTATCTTTAGTATAAGCAATGTCTGCATTTAATCTATTTAAATTCTCATTTTTTGAGTTATCTGAGTAAATCAGAATAGAGTCTTTTATATTAATTATAGAGATCTTTTTCACATACTGTTCATATTCTCTCTCTTTAAATAGTTCACTTATTTGTAAGTCTATGAGAGATTCAAGCTTTTCTCTTCAGAGAGATATCTTCTCATAATCAATTTTCTCAACATTTAATGAAGAAAATTAATTCTTAATAAGTGAACATAGTCTATACAGTTGAGAGAACATTTTCTTTAAAGTATTATTCTCATTTCAATTAAGAAATCTATTTCATTTCAGTTTATTTCCTGACTTAACTGATGAAAATGAAGAAGAGACTCTTTCTCTTATGATTCAAAGGTTCCTTGAGCCAGCGTACAATTACAGGCGTACGCCGGCTTCTTATATATCATAATATCATACACTGAATTAATTAGTGGCTGCTATGACTCTCTTTACACTTGTAAGCAAGTTCAGAAGCGGCTGCATTATTATCTGACAGTTATACATTCTTTCAAATCACATTCTCCTCTATCAGATTCAGTCACGCTCACATGATTATATCATACACTCTAGCTTCATGCGGATTAACTCATCACTAGTGTTTCATAATTGTGTGATCTATCTCTGATTCAGCTAGTATTCTGCATACACTCTTACAAAGAAACTTTCACAATATTATATCACTCATTCACTAACTTTTCTCATTCTTCAATTATCTTCTTCATCATCATCATCATTGAATGCTATTATTACCTTATTCAAGATTACTGTCTCTCTTTCTGTCTAACATCTTCTATCTGTTTATCTATCACATTGTATGCATTTCTGATAATGACCTCTCATTTTCATAACAAGTGTCATTGTAGTGCTCATATCAGGCAGTTCATTAGCAGTAAGTATAACACATTATGAAACATGATCAGACTTGTTTACCTTCTAACAATTATCAGAACATATTATCATGAATAACATATCTTATTCATCTTCTTATACACTCTTAATCTTTTCCTTTTTAGTGGGTTTCTGATCATGTTTTCTGGCACAATTTTGCATGAACACAGATACTGATATATTGTTTTTATTTATATAGAATCTTCACATATTGACAGATTCATATTCACTAATAATAGTGAACTCAGTGTTAAATCATTGATCAAGAACTTGAAGAATGTGATAATGAAGAAATTGTCTGTGTTATGTATGATCAGATCTTCTGCATCTCTTTCTACTCTCTCTGTTTCTTTCTCTATCACTCTCTCTCAATCTTCTATATCTGTCTCTGTGTCTGATTCTCCTGTTTCTGCTACTTCTGTTCCCGTAATTCTCACTCTCACTACTTCTGGTTTTATCATCTCTGCTTTCATTACCAGCTCTTCTCATTTCAAGAAGATATTGTATAGACTTAATGAATCACATTTCTCAGTATGTATACTTCTGCTCTTCTTACTAACTCTCAGAATAATTTATTATATAAAGACTGTATATAACACAATAATCTGAAGCTTGATTACAGACACTAATTATTACATTCATTTTAAATATTTATAATAAAGTAATTATTTATTTCTATCAGAGAATCATCTCTTTTCTCAACAGTATTAAGATTGTAAGTCTTTTTCTTTTTCATCTTTTTCTTTCTAATACTGATTTTTCTGTTCTTAGAGAAAATTATTATGAATTTTACTGTGTATAAAGTGATAATATTCACAGACATTAAGAAGCTTTTCATAACTGTAAAGTTTAATATCACAGAGATATTTACTCTGATGAATTTCTTCAGAATAATAGATCTGTATCAGTCTATTCTCTGATATCTGTCATCTGACTTCATGATACAGATGAAAGATATTTATATTTTCAGAAACAGAAATGTGAATATTATACTCTTTTACACTCATGAGTATAAGACTTATATATTATATCTGAGATGTTGTTATGAGAATGAGCTGCTTGCATGCTGTGATCTACTTTCTGTATTTCTCTGTGTTTCTCTCTCTCTTTCTGAGAAGTCTTGTGCATGTTGTAATTACACATATAATTCTAAGATCAGTAGATGTTCATTCAGTAATTATTATCTCTGCTTTTACAGTTTTGTACACTAATAATAATTCTTAGTTACTCTGATGTCAGAGATCATTCTAATCAAAGATGATAATATCACTGAGACTACTTTCTCTCATTCTTAAGCTTCTTCTTTCACTTTCTCTTCCTTTTCTGCAGAGAAGATTGTATACACACTGAGTCATAAGTATTCTGCTCTGAGTGACTGTTGCTGTTATTCATCTGATTCTGTATCTTCTTCTTCTTCTGTTTCTTTCACCTCTGCTCTTTCTGCTCTGACTTCTGATTCTGCAGATCTCATGCTCTTCTTCAATTTTTCTACACATACATGTATATATTTCTATATTGGCATTTCAGTCAATCTTGTGATAAATGACATTAATGTTATACACAGAGCAGTAGAGAAATTGAAGATATATATAGTATTATTACAAGAGCAGCTTGCAGCTCTTAAATTTCTTATGAATCTTGAGTTTTGAGATTTCCTTTATTTTTAATGTTTTTCAGATGATGTGATGTTAAAAATAGATTAAATATGTGATGTATGAAAATAAGTGAGATGTGTATAATAATATTTGTCTTTTACAGCTAATTTTTACAGTTGATGATTAATTTATTATCTCTTTTCATTTCTTATGCTTTTTCTTTAGAATAGTTGAAGGTTGTTCCGAGCTTATAATCTGTAGAATAGTTGAAGGTTGTATTAATAGATCTATCTACAGAAACATAATATAGTGATGAGTCACGTGATCTAGTGGGATCGCTAACCGCAACAGCTGTAAGAGTCAACATTTTCTTTATCTGCTAGTTACTACTCTTACATGATCTCTATAATACAGTGTTTAGTAACTAGATTTAACAGCTTTCATCTTTTATGATTCTGTCTTATACATTATACTGTCTCTCTTTACTCACTCAGATCACTACAGTGAATAGCTCATTGAAACTAATCTTGCCTGATCTCTGAGCATTCTCAGAGATTGAGATAACTTGATTTCATATATTCACAGATGTTTCAGATAGTTTATTCTCTGTAATCTTCATAATTGAACTGATGTAAACAGTTGAATTTAACTCTGAATCTCTTTTTCTTCTATAATCTGACTCACATGCAAGTCTGTTACTTTGAGACTGCTCTTTATCATATTATGTCTGCTATCTGCAGTGTGTTATCATACAATCAGCACAGACAAAGCACAACCGCTTCATCACGAACTCGCTCCATTTTTCAAATAAAATCCCGCCGATAGATCCATTGAAAAGCCCTCGATCATACAAGCATTTTGACCCCATCACTGACCGCATACCCTGTGTGGTGGTGGAGTTATTCAGCCAAACATGAAGCAGACATCATTCAAAACTCCTGTGTGAGATTATCCCTCATTCTCCCACCACACCACAACCCCGGGCCAAATTGTCATACAAATTGTAAGGTGAAGAGACCTAGTCATATGCATCAATCTTCTCAATTTTGAAAGATCTCTGATCTGTAGTTGTGAAGATATCTGAGAAGTGATCTTCACAAAAACCCTGTCCATCTTTGATATTTCAAAACATCAACACTAAGTCTCACTCTTGTACCGTCCTTTCTAATCTGGCTCATCTCTGACAGAAAAATACAAAAAGATATCTCAGTGATAATATTAAGTATATAATCAATGATCACTTCTGAAGTGCAATCTCTGTAATCTGTCTTCAGTGTATATAGACATCAATACTAAGTCTCACTCTTGTATCACTTCTCTCAATCTAGCTCATCTCTGACAGAAAAGTATAAAAAGATATCTCAGTAACTGTACTTAATACATAATCAGCAGATATAACAACTATAAAATCAGTATATTCTAAGATCTGACTGAGCCTTTGATCTCTGCACAGTGAGATATATTAAATCTAGTTTTAATATCTCAATATTTAATAGATTCTGCAAGAAATTGAGAACAGCAATACTTGATTTCTATTGAATTTAAGAATTAACTGTATATTAATATAATCATTAACAAAGTCTTCTATTTTAAGATATAAATAATAAGTTTCTCTACATTCTGCTGATAATATTTATATTATTATATAGAAACAGACTTATATTCTCTATAATATTAAGACTCTGAAGAGAGAAAGTCTTGATAGAGAGTATACAGTAGTGTATATCTTAGCAGTTTCTATCTTATTCTTCTGCAGTAGTTAATATAAAAAAAAAAGATCTTAGAAATAGTTTTTTACTTCTCTTGAAAAAGTAGGATATTTTTCTCTGAGTTTTAAACAATATTCTTATAAAGAATTAAAAATAGAGTTGTTTTCTGTTATAATTTCATATTCTTTTAAGTAAGAATTACTTTTTCAGTGACTGAAGAGCTTTCATTAATACTTAATTTTTTTTACACTCTTTATTAACTGATTTGAGTTGTATACTTGTTGTGTGAGAAGAATTGAATAATTTAGAATAAAATTGAATAGTTTTAATCAATTCCTCAGTAAAAAATTGATTTATTTTTTATCAGTTTTTCTCTCAAAAACTGTCATATTATCTGATTTATTATTAATTGATATCATACTTTTTCTCACTGTATCTCAAGAAAGAGATTGTAAAGATTTTATTATTTTATCTTAAAAATCAATTTTAGTTTATTAGATTCTCTTCAAAAATCTAATCTAGTTACTGAACTAGTGTGAAAAAAATCAGGTATTTTATATATAAAAGTCTGTTATTCTTCTTTTGAAATAGTCTGACTAACTTTTTAATTGAAAACAGATCTAGAAATCTCTTAATTGAAACAGTCTGATCAACTTTTCAATTCAAAAGAGTTTAATAAACATCTTAATTGAATTAGTCTGATCAACTTTTCATTGAGTAAGAATAATGAGTGAAAAGGTATACTCAGTTAATATGAAAATGAATGCTTTCTCAAATACTATTTCTGAGATTGAAATTCTGAAGAGAAGAAAGAAAGAAGAAATAGAGAAACAACAAGTTCTTGAAATACAGAAACTTGAAAAAGCAAGTAAAATTCTTGAAAAGCAGTGTCTGAGTGAGATGAATGAAGAAGTTCTGTTAATTCTTCATACTCAGGTTAGATAACTACAGAAAGTGATCAAGTTCAAACTTGGAATTTCAAACACAGTTCAAAAAACTTTGAAAATTTCTAATATAATCACTGACTCTTCAGTTTACTCTTCTTTTTTTTCTACTTCTTCTTCTTCTTCTTCTTTAAATCAGAAGAAAATATATACTTAAGCAGCTGAAGCTGCTATCTCTAAATCTGCTGTCTCTAAATCTGCTATCTCAAAACCTGCTCAAAATTCTGAGAAAACTGAGAAGAATACTGCTCATACTTCTAGTGATAGAAGAGTGAAGAAAAAAATGTAAAAAGAGAAAAGTCTTCAAATCTTCAGAAATAGAAGACTTATTCTCAAAGTCTCAAATCAGGATATATTACAAAGAAATAAGCTAAACTCAAAACTTATTTTCAGAATTAGAAATGAAATCAATCAGCAGTTCTTTTCTCAGTTAATAACTGATATTGAAGTTCAAAAATCAGTTATAGCTTCAATTGAGCTATTCTTCTTTAAAAACTTCATTATTCTGACTACAATGCCTGAATTCAGTGCTGAATTCCTTATTCAGAATGAGAATCTCTGAAAATCAGCAGTAGAATCTTTATTAAACACAACAATTCTATCTGAGAGAGATGAAAAGTGAGACAAATTCATTCTTCATAATATTTCAGTTGAAATTTTTGACTGTGAAGAAGAAATACTACTTCTCAAAAATAAATTAAAAGAATACAACTCTATTCAACTGAGAAAGAAGTCTGTATGATTAAATTCAATTGAGTTCAGACAAAGCAGAAGAAACGTCTCTGTTCTAGTATATACAAAGATAATGAAACAGTTGAAGATCTCTGAAGTAAGAGTAGCAGATTTAAAAATGAGAGTTCATAAATACAAAGACTCAAGAATGAATCTTAAAGCTCAAATACAGTGTTCAAACTGTTAAAGATATGAACACTTTGTAATCTTCTATTTCAGAGACTCAAAGTATGCATTCTGTACTAGAGATTATAAAACTAGTAAGTATAAATGTGAAACATGCTTAAAAAGAGATGAAATATATTAACACACTCTGCTTAAATGCTCTAATTGTAAAGAAAAACATGCATCTAGCTTAAAAGAATGTATATTTACTTCAAGAACTCAACAGAACTGAAGAAAAGATGAAGCTCAGAGTAAATCTAGAACTGAAGAGAATAGTCAAGTCAGTAAACTCATAACTGTAAGCTTAAAAGAAGAAACTCTCAATTATCTAAGTCTTCAAACTTCAATTCTCCAGCTGAATGTAAATAGAATTTGAATTCTCAAACTTCTATTAAGATTAGAGAATTGAGAAATGACTCTAATAATAAACTAGATATAATATAAACAGTTGAGATTTCTACTTTTCAGAACAGTTATAATCTACTATCTGATGATAGTAATTAGATTCTACTCTACTCTCTTTTAGTATGAATATACAATAAAAACAACAAAAAAAGTTTAAAAACTCTTCAAAAATCATATTTATTCAAAATAATATGAATAGAAACTTAAATTGCATTTATTCTTGTCTTCAAATTGTATTTGAATAAAAAGTTAATTTTATACTACTTCAGAAGCTGAATTTTGATGCTGAGCAAAAATATGTCATTTCTCATTCAAGTTACTACTGCTTTTTATCTTCAAAGTCTGAGATAAAGTCAAGAGTAGTGATCTATGAAAGAAAGAGATCAAGATATCAATTTAAGCTAAGATTTAATATCATGTCTGACCCTGATATTCTAGTGAGTCATATTATAGATAAAGAAAATGAGTTTGATACTATACAGCTTATAAATATGTATAATGAAAAGTCATTGAAGAAATATAATAATATCTGAACAATTGATAGAGAATTTCTGAATATAACTTCATTAAGAAACTCTATAATTGCAGAGAACTTCAATACACATCATCTCTGATGAAATTCAGAATGCAAGAGAGCAGTAAGAGCTGATAATCTGATTAAACAAATCTTTGAGTATTCAATAGATTTGGTTAATAAGTCTGATTAATAAACATTCTTTAGAAAAGACATGAAACAGAAGTCTATTATAGATCTAATCTTCATATCATAAACTCTAATGAAAAGAAGACTTGTAAACTGATTTATTAATTCAAATGAGATATCAGAAGCAGATCATGAGATTATTCAATTTAATATTGAACTGAGTGAAAAACAAATGAGTTAAAATCCTCTTCTCTCTAATCAGTATAACTTTGAAAAAGCTGATTGAAAAGCAGTTGAAGAAAGTATAAAACTGTTAAAATCTGAAAGATAGAATAAGCTATATTGAAATTCTGATCAAGATATCTCAAATGAAATGCTTAAGAATAGAGTGAAGCTTATTACATCTATTATTCTAACAAGTGTTAGAGATAATATTTCAAAGAGAAAATCTTCTGAGTATTCAAAATCTTAATGAAAGAAGAATATCTTATGTAAAAGAAAAGAATTAGCTACTGCTAGAAGAGATTGAAAGAATGATATAATATCTGATGAAGAGTTCAAAGCTGTCAGAAATGAATATTTTTCAGACATTAAAAGAGCTAAAATAGACTGCTGAAATAAATTTCTTGAAGAAGCACAAGAGAAGAAAGTTTTTAAAGCTTTTAACTATACTAAAACAAGAAGTGTAGCAAAACTTTCAGTCTTAGAATATAAGTTTCAGAATGAATTATATACAGCAAACTCTTTTAAGAAAAAATGTCAAGCTTTTATAAGAATTCTCTTTCAGAACTCATCAGATTCAGATTCAGATTCAGAGAAAGAGAATATATCACTTCTTAACTACATTGATAAAACTGACTGAGAATAGCCTGAGCTTATACAAGATGAATTAGATTCAGCTATCTTCTCAAGTTCTGTTAAAACTGCTGCAGATCCTGATTCAATTAATCACTTAATTATTCAGAATACATATTTCTACTTAAAACAATGAATATTTTAAGCTCTTTTTCAATCTCTTAAAAGATGAATATCATTCTGAATGCTGAAGAGAAGTCACTGAAGTGATTCTTGTAAAGTCTAATAGAAAAACTTCAATTTCTAAGTCATATAGAGTAATATCTCTATTGAACTGTCTAGAAAAGATTTTAGAAAAGATAATAGCTACTCAACTATCTTTTATAAGCTCTATAGATGATTCTCTTTTATTCAGTGAATAAATGAGAGATAGAAAACAGTGTTCTGTAATTAACACTGTTCTCTCAGCTATTCATAATATTCAAATAGCAAAGTATGAGAGTCTGATCTTAACTGCAGTTTTTATTAATATAAAAGAAGCATTTAATTATGTTTCAAAGTCAAAGTTAATTCAGACATTGAAGATATTATAACTGTCACTTTCTCTAATAAAATGAGTTAACTGTTTTATATCTAAAAGAAGTATATAACTCTTCTTTCATGAAATGAAATAAGATAAGACTGAGATAAAAAATAGAAGTATTACAGAGATCTTCAATCTCACTTATTTTATTTACAATATACACTGCATATCTATTTAAAAATAGAAATATGAGAATAGTGCAATCTTCAAGTTATATGAATAATATTGATTTAGTCTACAGCTCAAAAACTATTAAAGAGAATTTGAAAGTAATTGAAGAAGCTGCAAAGAAAATCTTTGTTAGAGTAGATATCAATTAAATTCAATTTAATATAAATAAAACTGAGTTAATTCATTTCTTTTCTAGATTCAATGAGAAAGAACTATCTCTAACTCTTTTAAATAGAGAGATTAAATTCAGTGTAAATATCAAAGAATTAGAAGTATGATTAAACTTCAAGTTGAATTTTAAATATCATATTTAATAAAGAACTGTCAAGGCAGAAAGACTATTGAATAACATAATCAGACTATTAAATACAGAGAGAGATCAATTCTTTCAGACTATAAGACAGTTATATATAGTCTGTATTATATCAGTAGCTGATTATAAAGTTCAAGTTTGATGAAATCATCAAGAGAATTTCACTGAACTCTTTCAAAGTCTGTAAAACAGAGTCTTGAGAAGAATTCTGAGAGTATTCAAATCATCTTCTATTAAAGCAATGAAAATTGAAGCTTCAATTCCTTCTTCTGCTATTAGATTTGAAAATGTCTGTATGAACTATACTCTGAGAGTTGTAAAGATAAGCTTAAATTATATAATCAGAGAAAGAGTCTCTTCTTCATTTTCATCAATTAACTCTGAAAATGAACTGAATTGAAATAGATTTCTTTATTGAAATGAAAATAATTCTTTAAAGAAAATGTCTTCTCAATTGTATAGACTATACTCTCTGATTAAGAATCAATTTTCTTCTTTAAATATTGAAAAAGTTGATTATGAGAAGTGATCTTTCTGAAGAGAAAAGCTTGAATCTCTTATAGACTTATAAATAAGTGAACTATCAAAAGAGAAAGAATATGAACAGCATTTGAAGAGAATTTCTATAATTAATATAAAAGACTCTATTCTGATTTATTCAGATGACTCAAAAAATAAGAACTTAAATAGATTAGACACAGACATTGCTTATACTGAAAATAATATTAATTTTATCTCAGATTTCTGAAATCTAGGCTCTGAATATGAAGTCTTTGATGCTGAACTATTTGTAATAGTAAAAGCTTTCAAACTCATTGAAATAAAATCTTATAAAAGAGAAAATTATTTGAAAGAGATATAAATATTCTCTGATAGTCAAGCTACTTTAAAGAGACTTAGAAATAGTCAGATTTATAATAATCAAATAAATCTTGAACTGATCTTAAACTCTATTTTGAAAATTCAAAAGAGAAGAATATCAAAGCTGATAATTCATCTACACTAAGTTTCTGCTTATATAAATATTTATAACAATGAATTGGCTGATTCAGCTGTAAAAAAGAGTGCAGAATTAAGCAGATCTATTCAAAAAATTATGTTCTGATCTTTTATAAAGAGAAAAATAAAAGAATCTTGTTTAGATAAGTGAAATGAAAGCTGATAGAAATAAAAGAAGACTATACATTATTCAAGATTTGAAACAAAACTCAAGTGAAAATCTTGTTTAATTAAATATAAAAAGAAAATATTCTCATCTATAATACAGCTGAAACTAGAACATGGCTATTTCAAATCTTATATACAAAAATTTGATGATAGATTTGACTCAATAGAATGCTCATTCTGCAATATAAATGAGAATTCTGAGTATATTGTAATACACTGTGCATTATACAATAGTCTCAGAGCCAGATTGAAAGAGAAGTATGATTTAAATCAATTAAATATGAGATTCTTATTCTCAACTGAGACAGGAATTAAATACTTAATAGACTTTCTATCAGAAACTCAATGTGGCGGGCTGCGCCTGATCAATCATATAGACTATTCCATTACACTTCATAGATTCTTCCATTCCCGATCACCGATCCGCGGCGGCTACGAACGCGCGTAGTGTACACTCCGATTCTCGGCCATTCCCGATCGCCGATACGCGGCCGCTACAAACACGCGTAGCATACACTCTGATTCTCAGCCATTCCTGATCACTGATCCTCGCCTGCTACGAACGCGTGTATATTCTTCCACCTCAAAGCTCCACCATGTACATCACCACACACACGTATAAATATTCATCTCAATTACTGATTCTTGCACTTTCTCTTTCTTTTCTTCTCTAACATTTTTATCTTTATTATATAAGACCTATCAATATTATACTGATCTATTCAGTATAGACTTCTTATACTATAAAAATATTCATTATCTTCTTATTAGAAAACAATTATTCACACATTATCTTCTTATCAGAAATAATTATTCATCAAGAGATATCTGAACACATAATAACATGTAAGAAAGAGAAAACACAGATAAGCAGATACTGAGTTCTTAAATAGTTCTCAGATAGAAGCTTGCTTATTAGTTACTCTGACTCTGTAACAAGATTTTATGAAGAGAATAAGATCTTATAAGAGAATATCAGTGAAAGATCTGAGAGTTCTGACACTCAGATGTATAAGAATACAATTACACTTTCACAGATATTATACATCTGACAATTAATATAATTATATCTAATAATAATATGAGAGAATCTCTGAACATGAGCATAGATACAGTGTCACAGTGACTTGAAGCAATGTTGAAACTACAATAATAATAAATAGCTGATATGCATGCAACTTAATAACATCAATATGAAGAGATTCAACAATTATCATAATAAGAAACTCATGCAATTTCAACATCTACAGAATTGAATATAAAAGCACTGAAAGAATGCTTAAATACTTCTGTATATTTTAATACTTCTGATCTCACTTTCTACTCATTATGAAGAATGAAGATGCTCGCGAAACTGAGTGTAGATGAAGATGTTATCAGTTCATTAATTAATCAAGATTGATATATCAATGAACAATTGAAAGATTGCACAAAACAGAAGTTTCATTCATGAATGAAAGCATGTGAATCAGTATTATAAACAGCTGATAATATTATGAAATATCTTGATATTCTGTTCTGAGACACTGCCATGCAATAGAAAGTATTAGATTGATTACAGAGTATCTGACAGAGAAACACTTCTCTTACAACATTCATCTCTGACTTCAATATCAAGATTCTAGAAGCAGATGATCAGTCTTGAGAGAATTGAATGAAGATTAACATGCTCAAGAAGATATTAACTTTCAAACTCTTACAGACTCTTATGAGCACAGATGAAGACTTAACTTATAAAGACTTCTGCACACAGCTCTGAACAATGAATGATTATCTTATCAAGCTTAAGAATATATAAAACAGTGGCAGAAGACATTACATCTCAGTGACTCATACATCTGCACTGAGGAATAACAATGATGCAGATGCTATGAATTGAGTAGACTTAAATATCTACACATAAGCAAGAGTCTTCACTATCTGAACAGGCTTTTAAGTTTCTGAGATCACTTCTGAAGAAGTCACTGATCAATATCAATGTAGAGTGTATATCAACTGTAATCAATCAGAACACATTACTTTCAACTGCTGATTAATCTATGTGTCTTCATATTCAAGAGAAGAATCAGTGTCTTCTTATTGAAAGAATGAATCAGCATCTGTCTACATCAATCACATTGTATTAGAGAAAGATTTAGAGAATAACTATGAGAATGTCTTGATGAAACAGAAAAAAGATTAGCTTCTGTTCAAATTCACAAACAGAAGCTTGAAGAGATCAGACAATAATAATTTGAAGAGAAGATAATAATGAATGTAATTCTTGTATTCACTGTGATTAATAACATGTATAATATGAAGATTATAATAGATAGTGATCTATATCACTATACAATGATAAAATCTTCAGTTGTAAGATATTATAATCTTCAGTGTATCTCTCTATTAAAACCTCAACTTCTTACAGAATTTGATGATTCAAAAGACATTTGTATCTGTTACATGATGAAGCTGATCATAGATGTAGAAGAACATTAACATGAAGATGTCTATGCATATGAAGTTGATAATCTTGATTATGATCTTATATTAGAACTTGCCTGACTATCTGAACAAGGCATCTTATTAAATGCTTAAAACAGAAGCTTGATATTTTCTAACAATGATAGAGTTCACAAAGATGACATTCACAAGATTATGAATCTGACACAGATCTCTGTCAACACATATAAAATACTCTGAAAAAGAAGTCATTATCAAAATCACTGACAGAGTCACTGATAGTAAGATCATGTGTCAATCTATTTCACCAGTCTGATCAATATTAAAAAGACTCTAGAAAAGTTATTCTGTATTATAATAACAGATTCTTGTACAAAACTCTCTTAATAATATTATGAATATCTAGATATCTTCTGATAAGACAATATTATAAACATATCTCTCTTATGAGATTCTGAAGTGAATCACAGTATTAAGTTAGAGAAAAAGAATGATAAGAACTCTGAATCATCATAAGACTCTCTTTATAACATATTTCAAGATGAACTTCTTCTTTTTTAAAAGACACTCAATAATCTGTTAAATAAAGAATTCATACATATTAGTAACTCTTTTATCACAGTCTCTATTCTCTTTACAAAGAAATCAGATGAAGAACTCTAATTCTGTATGAACTACTGAGATCTGAACAGATTGACAAAGAAAGATTAATATCTCTTATCTCTTATCAATGAAACTCTAGCATGAATCAGATAAGCTCAATAATTTATAAAACTAGATATCATCACTATATTTTATAAGATTTGTATCACTGAAGAAGATGAATAACTTACAGTATTCTGAATATATTATAATCTCTTTAAATGAATAGTCACACTCTTTGAACTGACTAATACTCTCAGTACATTTCAGAAGTATATTAACTGAGTACTCTGAGATTTTCTTAATGAGTTTGTATCTGCTTATCTAGATAACATTCTCATCTTCATCAATGAATTCAGAAAAGAATATCAAGAATATGTGTAAAAGATATTATAACAGCTATAAGAAGCAGAACTACTGATAGATATTGATAAATGAGATTTTAAAGTTAAGAGTATCAAGTATCTGAGTTTTATTATAGAAGCTAGTAAGAGAATTTGAATGAATTCTGAGAAAGTCTCTGCTATTCTTGAATGAGAAGCTCTGTATACTGTGAAAGATGTATAAAGCTTCATCAGATTTACTAACTTCTATCAGTGATTTATATAAAACTTCTCAGATATCATGAGATCACTTACAGATCTCACTAAGAAAGACTCAGTGTTTTAATAATCAGTGAACACTGAAGCTGCATTTACACAGATGAAGAAGATATTTATTAATATCTCTCTACTGATAATATTTAATTCTGATTATAAGACAGTTATTAAAGCTGATTTCTCTGACTATGTAATAGAAGAAGTAATATTGTACTATAATGATGAAAATATTCTATAATTATATATCTTCATGTCTAAGAAACTGAGTTCTGTTAAATGCAATTATAAGATCTATGATAAGAAACTTCTCATAATTATACACTGTTTAGAAGAATGAGACTCTGAACTCTGAAGTATCTTCAAATTTGAGATAGTTATATATTATAAGAATCTTAAATACTTCATAACTATCTGTAAACTTACTGAATAATAGATGCAATAATCTGAGTTTCTAAGCTACTTTTATTTTACAATACACTACTATTCTGACAGTCAGAACTCAATGACAGATGCTCTCTTATAACAAGAGTAAGATATATTATCTGATATAACAGATACTTACTGAATGAATTAAGAGCACTGACTCTTAAATCTGAAGATATTAATTAATTAAGATAGAATAGCTCACAGTATTATACATACTTCTCTGATTAGAACTGATATCAATATCTTCACTTTCTCTACACTGAATAAACTATGATATACAGCAGCTCAGACTGATGAACTTCTTCAGATTCTCACTGAAGTAGTACATTAAGAAGTATTCTAATTTCTCTCAGAACTATATATCAGAACTGATATCTCAGAATACTTAATTAATGATAATAATACTCTATAATTTTATAAACAACACTGAGTCTCTCACTCTGAACTCTTACACACTCAGATAATATAAGAGATGTATAATACATATATAACTGATTATCTGAGCTGTGAACAACTATATAGAATGATCTTCTGAGAATTCTACTGATCTGAGATATTAAATAGTATCAGATACTTTGTCTGAAACTGTAATCACTGTTCTTCTATTATCTTATGAAAGAACTGTAGAAAAGATCTACTGAAATCATTTAATATTTCTGATAGAATCTAATAAGATGTAGTAATTAACTTCATTATTAATCTATCTCAAAGTAAGAACTGCAGAAATATTCTGATCATCATTAACTGACTGAGTAAGAATATAATATTAAAATCTTATAATAAGATGAATACTGAACAAGTCACTGAAGTCTTCTTACAGAGTTCATTCTATTAGATGCATGAATTACTGAGATTAATAGTATCAGATCAGAGCTGTTAATTTATAAGTACTCTCTGAATAAGAATCTATCAAGTTCTCAAGATTATACACTGTCTGTCAACTGTCTATCACTCTGAGACTGATAATACATCAGAATAGATAATTCAGACTGTAAAGAATTATCTTTATAAGTTCTGTAATTACTTATAAGATAATTGATATAATCTTCTTCTACATACAGAGATCACTATCAACAGTCAAGATACTGTTTTAACAGATATAAGCTTATTCTTTCTTACACACAGATATTACATGAAAGTGTTGAATCTTCTAGAGATTACACAGTTCACACTGAATCTTCACAGTTCAATTCAGATTACTTATAATATAGTAATAAAGCTCTGAGATATCTGTAACTGAGCAGAGATCTTCATGACAACTGTAAAATAAGATTAAGAAGATTAAATCAATATCTGATAAGATTCTACAGAGCAGTATAAGATAGAAGATCTTGTATAATTGAATCTTAAGAACATATGAATCACATATTCATCTTGTATACTAGACTATCACTATATCAGGTATAAAGTGATAGAAGTTCTAGATAGTCACAACTACTGTCTTAACACATTATCAGAAATTCATGATGTATTTTATATGAGCTTGCTCTACTGTGCTGCTACTAATCTATTCTCTTCTCAGCTGACTTCTGACTAACAGTGATCAGACATCATAGAAGAAGATAATGAGCTTGAGTGAGAGATTGAAGATATTCTCAATAAGAGATTTCACAGCTGTGACTGACAATATCTGATGAAATGAGTCAGCTATAATCAACTGATCTGAACTCTGAGTTTCATATTATCTGAAACAGCAGTTCTTGACTGATGAGAACTGCTTCTGAAAAGAGAGAACTAATGTAGTGAGCTGTGCCTGATCAATCATATAGACTATTTCATTACACTTCATAGATTCTTCCATTCCTGATCACTGATCCACGGCTGCTATGAATGCATGTAGCATACACTTCAATTCTCAGCTAATTTCAATCACTGATCCGCGGCTGCTATGAACGCGTGTAGCATATGCTCTGATTCTCAGCCATTTCTGATCACTGATCCTTGGCTGCTATGAACGCGTGTATATTCTTCCACTCTGAAGCTCCACCACATACACCATCACATATGTGTATAAATATCCATCTCAATCACTGATTCTCGCACTTTGTCTTTCATTTCTTCTCTAACGTTTTTATCTTTGTTATATAAGACCTATCAATATTATACTGATCTATTCGGCGTAGGCCTCTTACACTCAAGCAGCTACAAGAAAATGGCTAAATTCAGAATTATCTGAATATGAAGAGGAGGAAATCAATCAGATATAGTCTGTTAAAACAGCTATATTCTATCTTTTAATAATTTGTTTTGTGACAGTCTTTCTTTATTTTATCTTTTCCTTTCAATTTCTTTCTGTCTATCTATTTAATGTGTCTATCTTTAAGACTGTGTTCTCTTTTCCTTTGTCATGATATTGTCAAATGGTTTCAAAGTATGAGATGATGTTAAAACACTGCAATTTGTAAACAGTTTTTGTATTCTGAGCTGGAATTTTCTGATTTTGCATCTCTGAAATTGATGAATGTATAATAGTTAACTTTACAGATATAGGAAAAACCCTGAGAACTAAAAGTTCTCAGGTAGATGTCATAGTCTCTGACTGTATACATCTATAATTGAAGAATAATAATAATAATAATAACTGAGAGAACAGTGTCAATTGCAGAACATTGTTTTCTATCTCTCATTTGTTCATTAAATAGAAGAGAATCACTAATAGAGTTTATAAAAGATAATCTAGTAGCTATTATCTTTTCTAGAACTTTTCTCAAACAGTTCAACAGAGATATTACTCTATATAACTTAGAAACTGAAGCTTTTCTATTAGGTTTTGTAAGGATTACTTCAGTAGCTTCTCTCCAGCATTCAGAATAATAATCATTTGTTAAGAGATTGAAAAAGAGCTCAAAATATTCATTCTTCAAGTAGAAATATGTGTTTTGAATAATTAAATGATTAATTAAATCAGGCCCTGCAGCAGTTTTAATTGAACTTGAGAATATTACTGACTCTAGTTCATCATCTGTAAGCTCAGATCATTCCCAGTTATTTTCATCAATATATTCATGAAATGACATATTCTCCTCTTCTAAATGTGATGAGTTTTGAAAGAGAATTCTTATAAAAGCTTGATATTTTTCCTCAAAAGAGTTTGCTGTATACAATTCATTCTGAAATTCATATTCTAAGGTTGAAAGCTTTGCTACACTTCTTGTTTTAGTATAGTTAAAGGCTTTAAAAACTTCTTTTTCTTGTACTTCTTCAAGAAATTTGTTTCAGCAATCTGTTTTGAGTTTTTTAATATCTGAAAAATGTTCATTTTAAATAGCTTTGAACTCTTTATCAGATATTAAGTTATTCTTTCACTCTCTCTTAGCAGTGACTAATTGCTTTCTTTTAGAAGTGATATTCTTATTTCATCAAGGTTTGAAAAACTCAGAAGACTTTTTCTTTAGAATATTTTCTTCAATACTTGTTAGAAGAATAGATGTAATCAGCTTTACTCTATTCTCAAGCATTTTATTTGTAATATATTGACTTTGATTTCAATAAAGCTCACTCTGTCTTTCAGATTTCAGCTGTTTTACTCTTTCTTCAACTGCTTTTCAATCAGCTTTTTCAAAGTTATACTGATTAGAGAGAAGGGGATTTTCACTTCTTTATTTTTCACTCAGTTCAATATCAAATTGAATGATCTCATGATCTGATCCTGAGGTTTCATTTGAATTAATAAATCAGTTTATAAGTCTTTTTTCAATTAGATTTTGTGACATGAAAGTTATATCTATAATAGATTTTTATTTCATGTCTTTTCTAAAGAATGTTTATTGATCAGACTTGTTAACTAAATCTATTGAATGCTTAAAACTTCATTCAATCAGTTTATCTGCTCTTACTACTCTTATGCACTCTGAGTTTCATCAGAGATGATGTGCATTGAAGTCTCATACAATTATAGAGTTTTTTGAGAGAGTTATATTCAAAAATCTTCTATTAATTATTCAGGTATTGTTGTTTTCTTTCAATGACTTTTCATTATAGATATTTATAAGTTAAATAGTATCAAACTCATTCTCTTTATCTATAATATCACTCATTAGAATATCAGAGTCAGACATGATATTAAATCTCAAATTAAATTAATATCTTAATCTTTTTCTCTCATAGATAGACTGGCCGCCGGGACCATGAATTTCACGTTTGGTCCCATTTGATCTGGTCTCATACATTTCTTGGCGTGAATACCGCTGGGACTGGCTATCAAAAAAACAGGTAAAGTGACTATATATCAGATCTTAAAATGGAACCATGACTTGAAAAAAATGAGAAAGTGATCTCATTTGATCCCATTTAGTCCCATTCTTGGTATAAAGTTACTATTTTTAGACATTTTAAGGTTTTTTTTAGACTATTTTTAATTTTTTAAAAAGTAACGCTTTTTGGTAACACTCAAATGAGATTTAAAGTCATTTAAAGCAATAAAAATAATTTAAATTGAGAAGTGGAAATCATGGTTCCATTTGGAAAATGTGACAAGAGTAGACAGTAAGTCTCACTGGAACAGTATGAGACTACTATCTAATGTTAAAACCGTGTAATGAGATCAGTCGAATTGGTAATGAGACTATCAAAAATCTGGTCCTGGTCTCAGACACGGTCACACAGTCAGTCTACTCATAGATCACTACTCTTGATTTTATCTCAGATTTTTCAGAAAGAAAGTAGTAATAGCTTGAATGAGAAATGATATACTTTTACTCAGTATCAAAGTTTAGTTCTTGAAGAAGTACAAAGTCAACTTTTTATTCAAATGCAATCTGAAGACAAGAATAAATGCAATTTGAGTTTCTATTCATATTATTTTGAATAAATGTGGTTTTTGAAGAGTTTTTAAACTTTTTTTATTGTTTTTGTTGTATATTCATACTAAGAGAGAGTAGAGATAGAGTAGAATCTAATTTCTATCATCAGATAGTAAATTATAATTATTTTGAAAAGCAGGAACCTCAACTTCTTGTATTCTATCTAGTTTATCATCAGAGTCATTTCTCAATTCTCTAATCTTAACAGAGGTTTGAGAATTCAAATTCTATTTACACTTAGCTGAAGAGTTGAAGTTTGAATATCTAGATAGTTGAGAATTTCTTCTTTTTAAGCTTACAGTTGTAGATTAACTAGCTTGACTTTTCTGTTCAGTTTTAGATTCACTTTGAGCTTCATCTTTTCTTCAGTTTTTCTGAGTTCTTGAAGTAAATATACATTCTTTTGAGCTAGATGCACGTTTTTCTTTGCAATTGAAGCACTTAAGCAGAGTATATTGACATATTTCATCTCCTTTTAAGCATGTTTTATAATTATGCTTACTAGTTTTATAATCTCTAGCACAGAATACACATTTTGAGTCTCTGAAATAAGAGATTGTAAAGTATTCATATCTTTGACAGTTTGAACACTGTGTTTGAGCTTTGAGATTCATTCTTGAGTCTTTGTATTCATGAACTCTCATTTTCAAATCTGCTACTCTTACTTCAGAGATTCTTGATTATTTAAGTGTATTTATATATACTAGAACAGAGACATTTCTTCTACTCTATCTGAACTCAATTGAATTAAGTCATAAAGACTCTTTTCTCAGTTGAATAGAATTATATTCTTTCAATTTATTTTTGAGAAGTAATATTTCTTTCTCACAGTCAAAGATTTCAACTGAGATATTATGAAGAATGAATTTAGCTCACTTTTCATCTCTCTTAGATAGAATTATTATGTTTAACAGAGATGCTACTGCTGACTTTCAGAGATTCTCATTCTGAATAAGAAATTCTGCACTGAATTCAGGTATTGTGATCAGAATGATGAAGTTTTCAAAGAAGAATGACTCAATTGAAGCTATAACTGATTTTTGAACTTTAATATCAGTTATTAACTGAGAAAAGAACTGCTGATTGATTTCATTTCTAATTCTGAAAATAAGGTTTGTGTCTAGCTCATTTCTCTGCAATATATTCTGATTTGAGACTTTAAGAATCAGTCTTCTATTTCTGAAGATTTGAAGATTTTTCTCTTTTTACATTTTTTTCTTCACTCTTCTATCAATAGAAGTATGAGTAGTATTCTTCTCAGTTTTCTCAGAATTTTGAGCAGGTTTTGTGATAGCAGATTTAGAGATAGCAGGTTTAGAGATAGCAGATTCAGCTGCTTGAGTATATGTTTTCTTCTGATTTAAAGAAGAAGAAGAAGAAGAAGAAGAAGAAGAAGTGAAAAAGAAAGAAGAGCAAACTGAAGAGTTAGTAATTATATTAGAAATTTTCAAAGTTTTTTGAACTGTGTTTGAAATTCCAAGTTTGAACTTGATCACTTTCTGTTATTATCTAGTCTGAGCATGAAGAATTAATAGCACTTCTTCATTTATCTCACTCAGACACTGCTTTTCAAGAATTTTACTTGCTTTTTCAAGTTTCTGTATTTCAAGAACTTGTTATTTCTCTATTTCTTCTTTCTTTCTTCTCTTCAGAATTTCAATCCCAGGAATAGCATTTGAGAAAGCATCTTTTTTCACATCAACTGAGTATACTTTTAAACTTATTATTCTTACTCAATGAAAAGTTGATCAGACTAATTCAATTAAGATATTTATTAAACTCTTTTGAATTGAAAAGTTGATCAGACTGTTTCAATTAAGAGATTTCTAACTCTGTTTTCAATTGAAAAGTTGATCAGACTATTTTAAAAGAAGAATAGCAGACTTTTGTGTATAAAACACCTGATTTTTTTCACACTAGTTCAGTAACTAGATTAGATTTTTGAAGAGAATCTAATAAAGTAAAATTGATTTTTAAGATAAATCAATAAAATCTTTACAATCTCTTTCTTGAAATACAGTGAGAAAAAGTATAATATCAATTGATAGTAAATCAGATAATATAACAGTTTTTGAGAGAAAAACTGACAAAAATTAAATTAATTTTTTACAGAGAAATTGATTAAAACTATGCAATTTTATTCTAAATTATTCAATTCTTCTCACACAACAAGTGTGCAACTCAAATCAGTTAATAAAGAGTGTAAAAAAGAATTAAGTATTAATAAAAGCTCTTCAGTCACTGAAAAAGTAATTCTTAGTTAAAAGAATATGAAATTATGATAGAAAATAACTCTGTTTTTAATTCTTTGTAAGAATATTGTATAAAATTCAGAGAAAAACATCTTACTTTTTCAAGAGAAGTAAAAAACTATTTCTAAGATCTTTTTTTTTTGGGCATTAACTGCTGCAGAAGAATGAGATAGAAACTGCTAAGATATACACTACTATATACTCTCTATCAAGACTTTCTCTCTTCAAAGTCTTGATATTATAGAGAATATAAGTCTATTTCTATATAATAATATAAATATTATCAGTGAGATGTAGAGGAACTGGTTATTTATATCTTAAAATAGAAGACTTTGTCAATGATTATATTAATATAGAGTTAATTCTCAAATTCAATAGAAATTTAGTATTACTGTTCTCAATCCCTTGCAGAATCTATTGAATATTGAGATATTAAAACTAGATTTAATACATCTCACTGTGCAGAGATCAAAGACTCAGTCAGATCTTGAAGTATACTGATTTTATAGTTGTTGAGTCTGCTGATTATGTATTAAGCACAGTTGCTGAGATATCTTTTTGTACTTTTCTATCAGAGATGAGCCAGATTGAGACAGGTGGTACAAGGGTGAGACTTGGCATTGATGTCTAGATACACTAAAAACAGACTGCAGAGATTGCACTTCAGAAGTAACTGTTAATTATGTACTTGATATTATCACTGAGATATCTTTTTGTACTTTTCTGTCAGAGATGGGCCAGATTGAGAGAGGTGATACAAGAGTGAGACTCAGTGTTGATGTCTAGATACACTGAAGACAGACTGCAGAGATTGCACTTCAGAAGTGACTGTTGATTATATGCTTGATATTATCATCAAGATATCTTTTTGTATTTTTCTACTGGGGATGGGCCAGATTAGAAAGGGCGGTACAAGGGTGAGACTTGGCATTGATGTTTTGAAACAACAAAGATGGACAGGGTTTTCGCAGAGATTGCTCCTCAGATATCTTCACAACTACAGATCAGGGATCTTCCAAAATCAAGAAGATTGATGCATATGGCTAGGTCTCTTCACCTTACAATTTGTATGGCAATTTGGCCTGGGGTTGTGGTGTGGTAGGGGAGAATGAGGGATAATCCCACGCAGGAGTTCTGAACAACGTCTGGTTCATGTTTGACTGGATAACTTCACCATCACACGGGGTATGCGGTCGGCGATGGGGTCAAAATGCTTGTATGATCGAGGGCTTTTCAATGGATCTATCAGCGGGTTCTTATTCGAAAAATCGAGCGAGTTCGTGGTGAAGCGGTTGCTGTTCTCTCAGTTATTCATGATATTCAAGTAGCAAAGTATGAAGGCCTGGTCTCAACTGCAGTTTTTATTGATATAAAAGATGCATTTGATCATGTTTCAAAGTTTAAGATAATTCAAACTTTGAAGATGTTAAAACTGTCACTTTCTCTAATAAAATGAGTTAATTGTTTCATATCTAAAACAATTATATAACTATTCTTTGATGAAAGAAAACAAGATAAAACTGAGATAAAAATACAAGTATCACAAGAGTCTTCAATCTCATCTGTTTTATTTGCAATATACACTGCATATTTATTCAAGAATAGAGAGATGAAAATAGTGAGATCTTCAAGTTATGTAGATGATATTGATCTACTCTACAGTTCAAAGACAATCAAAGAGAATTTAGAAGTTATTGAGAAAGCAGTAAAGAAAATCTTTGTTAAAGCAGATATCAATCTAATTTAATTTAATATGAATAAAACTGAGTTAATTCACTTTTTTTTCAGATTTAATAAGAAAAAACTAAGTCTAACTCTTCTGAATAAAGAGATTAAACCCAGTTTGAATGTTAAATAATTAGAAGTATGGTTAAACTTCAAGATGAATTTTAAATATCATATTCAAGAAAGAATCATCAAGACAGAGAGACTACTGAATAGTATAATCAGACTATTAAATACTGAGAGAGGTCTATCTTTTCAGGCTATGAGACAGTTATACATAGTCTGTATTATCTCAGTAGCTGATTATGAAGTTCAAGTTTGATGAAACAATCAACATAACTTCACTGAACTGTTTCAAAGTCTATAAAACAGAGCTTTGAGAAGAATTCTGAGAGTATTCAAATCATCTTCTATTAAAGCAATGAAAATTGAAGCCTCAATTTCATCTTCTGCTATTCAATTTAAAAAGACCTGTATAAACTATGCTCTGAGAGTCATAAAGATGAGCTTAAATTATATAATCAGAGAAAGAGTCTCTTCTTTATTTTCATCAGTTAACTCAGGAAATGAACTGAATTGAAATAGATTTCTTGATTGAAATGAGAATAATGCTTTAAACAAAATACTCTCTCAACTGTATAGACTATGTTCACTTATTAGAAATCAATTTTCTTCATTAAATGTTGAGAAAATTGATCATGAGAAGATATCTCTCTGAAGAGAAAAGCTGAAATCGCTCATAGACTTACAAATAAGTAAACTATCTAAAGAGAGAGAATATGAACAGTATTTGAAGAAGATCTCTATAATCAATATAAAAGACTCTATTCGGATTTACTCAGATGACTCAAAAAAAGAGAATTTGAATAGATTAGATACAGGTATTGCTTATACTGAAGATAATATCAATTTTATCTCAGATTTCTGAAATTTAGACTGTGAATCTGAAGTCTTTGATGCTGAACTATTTGTAATAGTGAAAGCTTTCAATCTCATTGAAATAAAATCTTATAAAAGAGGAAACAGTTTGAAAGAGACATGAATATTCTCTGATAGTCAAGCTGCTTTAAAAAGACTTAGAAATAGTTAAATTCATAATAATCAAATAAATCTTGACCTGATTTTAAACTCTGTTTTGAAGATTCAAAAGAGAAGAACATGAAAACTGATAATTCATCTGTATTGAGTTCCTGCTCATATGAATATTCATGACAATGAATTGACTGATTCAGCTGTAAAAATGAGTTCAGAATTAAGCAGATCTATTCAAAAAACAGTGTTCTGATCTTTCATAAAGAGAAAGATAAAAGAATCTTGTTTAAATAAATGAAATGAAAGCTGATAGAAACAAAAGAAGAGCATACATTATTCAAGATTTGAGATAAAATCAAAGTGAAAATCTTCTTCAATTAAATGCAAAAAGAAAATATTCTCATTCATAATTCAGCTAAAACTAGGACATGGCTATTTCAAATCTTATATACAAAGATTTGATGATAGATTTGACTCAATAGAATGCTCATTCTGTAATACAAATGAGAATCCTGAGTATATTGTAATGCACTGTGCATTATACAATAGTCTCAGAGTCAGATTGAAAGAGAAGTATGATCTAAATCAATTAAATATGAGATTCTTATTCTCAACTGAGACAGGAATTAAATACTTAATAGACTTTCTATCAGAAACTCAAGCAGCTACAAGAAAATAACTAAATTCAGAATTATCTGAATATGAAGAGGAGGAAATCAACCAGATATAGTCTGTTAAAACAGCTATATACTATCTTTTAATAATTTGTTTTGTTACAGTCTTTCTTTATTTTATCTTTTCCTTTCAATTTCTTTCTGTCTATCAATTTAATGTGTCTATCTTTAAGACTGTATTCTCTTTTCCTTTGTCATGATATTGTCAAATGATTTCAAAGTATCAGATGATGTTAAAACACTGCAATTTGTAAACAGTTTTTGTATTCTGAGCTGGAATTTTCTGATTTTGCATATCTGAAATTGATGAATGTATAATAGTTAACTTTACAGATATAGGAAAAACTCTGAGAACTAAAAGTTCTCAGGTAGATGTCATAGTCTCTGACTGCATACATCTATAATTGAAGAATAATAATAATAATCAGCTAAAACTAGAATATGATTATTTCAAATTCTATATACAAAGATTTAATGATAGATTTGATTCAACAGAGTGCTCATTCTGTAATACAAATGAGACTTCTGAGCATATTGTAATGCATTGTGCATTATACAATAGTCTCAGAGTCAGATTACAGAAGAAGTATGATTTAAATTAATTAAATATAAGGTTCTTATTCTCAACTGAGACAGGACTTAAATACTTAATAGACTTTCTATCAGAAACTTAAGCAGCTATAAGAAAATGACTCAACTCAGAAGTATCTGAATATGAAGAGATGAAAATTGATTAGATATAGTCTGTTAAAACAGCTATACACTATCTTTTAATCATTGTATTTTGTTATAGTCTCTCTTTACTGTACTTGTTTCTTTCTGTTCTTTTCTATCTATCTATTTAATGTGTCTATCTTTGAGACTATGTTCTCTTTTCCTTTGTCATGATATTTTCAAATGATTTGAAAGTGTTAATAGATGTTGAAATACTGCAATTTGTAAACAGGTTTTGTATTCTGAGCTAGAATTTTCTGATTTTGCATATCTGAAATTGATAAGTGTATAATAGTTGACTCTATAGATATAGGAAAAACCCTGAGAACTAAAGATTCTCAGGTAGATATCATAGTCTCTGACTGCATACATCTATAATTGAAGAATATTAATAATAATAATAATAATAATAATAATAATGAATAGTATCAAACTCATTATCTTTATCTATAATATCACTTACTAGAATATCAGAGTCAGATATGATATTAAATCTCAGATTAAATTGATATCTTGATCTTTTTCTTCCATAGATTACTACTCTTGATTTTATCTCAGATTTTTCAGAAAGAAAGCAGTAATAGCTTGAATGAGAAATGATATACTTTTGATCAGTATCAAAGTTTGATTCTTGAAGAAGTACAAAGTCAACTTTTTATTCAAATGCAATCTGAAGACAAGAATACATGCAATTTGAGTTTCTATTCACATTGTTTTAAATAAATGTGATTTTTGAAGAGTTTTTAAAAATTTTTTGTTGTTTTTGTTGTACATTCATATATAGCTGACTTATTTTACAAGATATTATCAACTGGGGCTGTGAGATCTCTTATTGAGAATATTCTCAATCTCTTACTTCAGTTCATTATCTTCTTCTATGATCCCTGGCAGCTGTCAGTCAGAAGTCAGTTGAGAAGAGAATGAGTCAATAATAGTGCAGCAGAGCAAGCTTGTGTGAAATATATTATGAATCTCTGACAGAGTATCAAGACAGTAATTATAACTGTCTAGAACTTCTATCACTCTGTATTTCATATAATGATAATTCAATGTACAGAATGAGTGTGTGATCTGTATATTTTTAAGATTCAATTACATAAGATTTCCTATCTTATACTACTCTGCAGAATCTCATTGAATATTGATTTGATCTTCTTAATCTTATTTAGCACTTATTATAAAGGCTTCTACTCAGTTACAGATGTCTCAGAGCTTCATCACTATATTATCAGTGATCTGAATCAGACTGTAGAGGTTCAGTATGAACTGTATGATCTCTAGAAGATTCAACACTTTCATGTGATAACTGTATGTAAGAAAGAACAGGCTTACACCTGTTGAGACAACATCTCAGCTGTTAATAGCAATCTCTGTATATAGAAGAATATCATGTCAATCATCTTATAAGTGATTACAGAACTTATAAAGATAATTCTTTATAATAAGAATTGTCCATTCTGATGTGTCATCAGTCTCAGAGTGATAGACAGTTGATAAACAGTATATAATCTTGAGAACTTGACAGATTCTTGTTCAGAGAGTTCTCATGAATTGACAGTCATAATCTGATACAATAGATCTCAGTAATCCATACATCTAATAGAACAGGCTCTGTAGAAAGACTTCAGTGACTTATTTAATATTTATCTTATTACAAGGTTTCAATATTATATCTTTGCTCAATCAGTTTATAATGATCAGAATGTTTCTATAATTCTTACTCTCAGTGAGATTAACAGTGAAGTTAATTATCACATCTCATCAGATTCTATCAAAGATATTGAGTGATTTTAGCAAGTCTTTTCTACAGTTCTTTCATGTAATGATGAAAGAACAACAGTTGCAGTTTCAGACAAAATGTCTGATACTGTTTAATATCTCAGATCAGTAGAACTCTTGAGAGACTATTTAATACAGTTACTCATAACCTGAATAACTAATTATATGAGAATTATGAATCTCTTGTATTATCTGAGTGTGTAAGAGTTTAAAGTGAGACACTCAGTATCATGCATGAAATTGCAGAGTGTTATTTTCATCAATTAAGCATTCTGAGATGTCAGATCTTGTACATAGTTCTGAGAGAAATCAGAGTGCTTCTTGATATACTGCTTCAGTGACTGCTTGAAGAAGTTGATCAGTTTGAGCTGTTATATGCTATAATTCATTCAGTGTACATTCAGAGGATATTCTGATCAGTGAAGCATGTATAGTGTCATGAGTAGTATCATTGTAATCAACTACTATCTTCAGATTCAAGAGTCAGTGTTCTCAGTTCATTCAATACATATCTGTTACATTGAATGACATATCTTACTCTCATTATAAGAGAGTATCTGTCATCAAGTTCTGACTACTGAGGTGATAGTGTATAGTGAAGTGAAAATAACTTAATAGTTCAGATCATTATATCTGATATTCAGTAAGCTTACAGATAATTGTGAAATACTTGTGATTCTTATAATCTATGATTATCTCAAATTTGAAAAGACTTCAGAGTTCAGAGTCTCATTCTTCTAGACAGTGTATAATTATGAGAAGCTTCTTATCATAGATCTTGTAATTGTATTCAGCAGGACTCAGTTTCTTAGATATGAAAATGTATGATTGTAAGATATCTTTATTATTATATTATAATAGAACTTCTTCTGTGACATAGTCAGAGAAATCAGCTTCAATAACTGTCTCATGATCAGAATTAAATATTATCAGTAGAGAGATATTAATGAACATCTTCTTTATCTATGTGAATACAGCTTCAGAGTTCACTGATTACTGAAATACTGAGTTCTTCTTGATAAGTTCTGTAAGTAATCTTGTGATATCTGAGAAGTTTTGTATAAATCACTGATAGAAGTTAGTAAACCTGATGAAGCTTCATACATCTTTCACAGTACATAAAGCTTCTCATTCAAGAATAGCAGAGATCTTCTCAGAATTCATTTGAATTCTCTTATCAGCTTCTATGATAACATCTAGATATTTTATACTCTTAACTTTGAAATCACACTTGTTAATATCTATTGATAGTTCTGCTTCTTATAATTATTATAATACTCTCTACAAATGTTCTTAATATTTCTTTCTGAATTCATCAGTAAAGATGAGAATGTCATCTAGATGTACAGATACAAACTCATTAAGGAAATCTCATAGTGCTTAGTTAATATACTTCTGAAATATACTGAGAGCATTAGATAGTTCAAAGAGTGTGACTATTTATTCAAAGAGACTATAACATGTTCACAATGCTATAAGTCATTTATCTTCTTCAGTGATATAAATCTTATGAAATGCAGTAATGATATCTAGCTTTGTCAATTATTGAGCTCATCTGATACATGCTAGAATTTCATTGATAAGAGATAAGAGATAACAATCTTTCTTTGTCAATCTGTTCAGATCTTGATAGTTTACACAGAATCAGAGTTCTTTATCTGATTTCTTTGCAAAGAGAATAGAAGCTGCAGCAGAGAAGTTACTAATACATATGAATTCTTTATTTAACAGATCATTGAGTATCTTCTGAAGAAGAAGAACTTCATCTCGGCACATGTTATAAAGAAGGTCTCATGATAATTCAGAGTCTTTATCATTCTTCTTTTTTAACTTAATAGTGTGATTCACTTCTGAATCTCATAAGAGAGATAGATTTAAAACATTATTATCTTATCAGAAGACATCTAGATATTCATGATATTATTAAGAGAGTTTTATATGAGAATCTGTTATTATAATATGAGATAACTTTTCTAGTGTGATTCAAAGGTTGCTTGAGCCAGCGTACGATTACAGGCGTACGCCGGCTTCTTATATATTGTAATATTGTATGCTAAATTAATTAGTGGCTGCTATGACCTCATTACACTTGTAAGCAAGTTCAGAAGCAGCTGTGTTATTATCTGACAGTCATATGTTCTTCTAAATCACATTCTCTCTTATCAGATTCAGTCACACTTACATGATCATGTTGTATACTCTAGCTTCATGCAGATTAGCTCATCACTAGTATTTCATAATTATGTGATCTATTTCTGATTCAGCTAGTATTCTGTGTATATTCTCACAAAGAAACTTTCACTATATTACATCACTCATTCACTAACTTTTCTCATTCTTTAATCATCTTCTTCATCATTATCATCATTGAATGTCACTATCTCATTCAGGATTTCTACTTCTTCTTCTGTTTAACTCTTTTCATCTGTTCATCTATCATATTGTACATATTTCTGATAATGACTCTCTGTTTCCATAACAAGTGTTCTTATAGTGCTCATATCAGGCAGTTTGTTAGCAGTAAGTATAACACATTATGAAACATGATCAGAACTTGTTTATCTTCTAATAATTGTCAGAATATACTATTATAAATAGCATATCTTCTTTATCTTCTTATACATTCTTGATCATTTTCCTTTATAGCAGATTTCTGATCATGTTTTCTAACATGATTTTGCATGAATGCAGCTACTGATATATTTGTTTTTATTCATATAGAATCTTTATACATTGACAGATTTACATTCACTGATGATAGTGAACTCAATGTTGAATCATTGATTGAGAACTTGAAGAACATGATAATGAAGAAATTGTCTGTGTCATGTGTGATCAGATCTTCTGCGTCTCTCTCTGCCTTCTCTGTTTCTTTCTCTGCTACTCTCTTCTCTCAATCTTCTACACCTGTCTCTGTGTCTGATTCTCCCGCTCCTGCTACTTCTGCCTCTGTGTCTGATTCTCTCACTTCTACTATCTCTGCTCTCTCTGATTCTGCTGCCTCTGCTTTCATTATCAGCTCTTCTAATTTCAAGAAGATGTTGTATAGACTTAATGAATTACATTTCTCAGTATGTATACTTCTGCTCTTCTTGCTGATCTCTAGAATGATTTATTATACAACAACTGTGTATAATACAATTATTTAGAGCTCAGCTATGAATGCTGATTATTATATTCATTTTCAATATTTATAATAAGATAATCATTTATTTATATCAGAGAATTATCTCTCTTCTTAACAGTGTTAAGATTATAAGTCTTTTTCTTTTTCATCTTTTCTTTCTACCACTGATTTTTCTGTTCTTAGAGAAAATCATTATGAGTTTTATTATATATAAAGTCATAATATTCACAGATATCAAGAAACTTTTTATAACTGTAAAGTTCAACATTATAAGAATATTCACTCTGATAAATTTCTTCAGAATAATAGATCTGTATTAACTTATTCTCTGATATCTATCATCTGACTTCATGATATAGATAGAAGATATTCATGTTTTCAGAAATAGAAATACAGATATTATACTCTTTTATACTCACAGCTGTGAGACTTATACATCTTATCTGAAATGTTATTATGAAAATAGACTGTTCACACACTGTGTTCTGCTTTCTGTATTTCTCTGTGTCTCTCTGTCTCTTTCTGAGAAGTCTTGTACATGTTGTAATTATATATACAATTCTAAGATCAGAAGATATTCATTCAGTAATTATTATCTCTGCTTTTATAGTTTTATATACTAATAATAGTTCTTAGTTGCTTCAGTGTCAGAGATCATTTTAATTAAAGATGATAATACTGCTGAGACTACTCTCTCTCACTCTTCAGATTCTCTCATCATTTTCTCTTCCTTCTCTGCAGAGAAGGTTGTGTGCACACTGAGTTATAAGTGTTTAGCTTCAGATAACTTCTACTGTTATTTATTCAGTTCTGTATCTCTTTCTTTCATTTCTTCTGCCTCTGATCTCTCTGCTCTGACTTCTGATTCTGTGAGTCTTATACTCTTCTTCAATTTCTCTATGTATATGTATACATATTTCTATATTGACATTTTAGTCAATCTTGTGATAAATGACATTAATGTTGTACACAGAGTAGTAGAGAAATTGAAGATATATATAAGATTGTTGCAAGAGCAGCTTGCAGTTCTTAAATTTCTTACAGATCTCAAGTTTTAAGATTTTCTTTGTTTTTGACATTTTTCAGATGATGTGGTATTGAAAATAGATTAAATATGTGATGTATGAAAATGAATGAGATATATATGATAACATTTGTCTTTTACAGCTAACTCTTATAGTTAGTAATTAATTCACTATCTCTTTTCTTTTCTTATACTTTTTCTTTATCTGTTAGTCACTACTCTTACAAAATCTCTTTATAATATAGTATTCAGTGACTAGATTCAGCAGCTTTCATCTTTTATAATTCTATCTTATATATTATACTGTCTCTCTTCACTCACTCAGATCACTATAGTAAACAGCTCATTAAAACTAATCTTATCTGATCTCTGAGTGTTTTCAGAGATTAAGAAAGCTTAGTTCTATATATCTGCAGATATTTCAGATAGTTCATTCTGTGTGATCTTCATAATTGAACTGATGTAAACAGTCAAATTTAACTCTGAATTTCTTTTTCTTCTGTAATCTGACTCATATGTAAGTCTGCTGCTTTGAGACTGCTCTTTATCATATTACATCTGCTATCTGTAGTATATTATTGTATGATCAGCTACAGTCTCATTACTTATTGAAGTGTGATGTTCATTTGATTTCTTTATTTCTTCTCACTCTTTTCTTATAATTGTGAAAAGATCAGAATAAGTGAGATTATCTGATTTATAAGTGTGTATGATTTCTCTTACTTCATGAGACTTTTTAATTATAAGTCTCTTCTTTTTCAATACTGATGATAGTGCTGTAGATAATTATAATTCACTTAAGTCTTACATCTTTACTTTTATAAGTTATGAATTATTTATTAAGTTGTATAAGATCTGTCCCTCTGATTCTTTCAATACATATGTTTTCAGAGAATGTGATTTGAGTATTTTATATGACTCAAATCATCTAGATTGAAACTTCTCAGAACTCTCATTATGTATCAGAACTCATATTCTCATCTTGAGACTTGATTTCTTAACTAGTAAGTCTCATATTCTTTTCAATTGAATTGCTCAGTTCAGGAGTAACTCATTAGCTTTTGCATGTGCATGGCTGATCTCTTTCAATATTGATTCTGTGTCTGTGACTGTTGTTTTCTCTCTCATCTTTTCTGAAGCATTCTCTGAAATGCATGAATGCAATTCATACAACAGATAGAATAATGAACACTTGAAGACTGTATACTACTGAATTCATGTGACTAATAGTGCCTGACTGAGATATTCATCTTATAATCTTGTAGACTTGCTCACTAGATATTTCATCAGCATGTTACTCAAGATTTTATTCAAGTATTTCATCTTCTTATTCATCTGTGAATGATATAATGTTGTTCTACAATGTCTTGTCTATAACTGGCTCATAAAATGCCTCACTGCTTCTCTTACAAGATTCACACTGTTATCAGTTAGAATCTTATGCAGAATTTCATAGTTGATATAGATCTTATTATATAAAAACTTTACTATCATCTTCTCTATCATCTCTGATACTGCTTTCACAACTGGCCAGTCAGTAGTGTAATCTATAGCAGTGATTATTCATCAATTTTTATTTGATGTTTGTAGTAATATGTCTATGAGGTTCATCTCTCATTGTTTAAACAGTTGTAAGAAATCCCGCTTCTCGCGGATTCTTTACCCCTATTTCTATCTCTCACATAACCAATAGGGCTAGCGGCCCTTGGCTACACACAACTATATAGACTGGAGTTCGCGAATACTATTCACAACTCAGCTTGAATGCTATTATACATTTGATTTCTATATTTTATCTTTCTACTGTGAATACTTCTAGTAGTTAACAGTACATATCATGTCAAGCTGCAAACACCTGAATAATCACCTGTGAGCACTTATTCTTATATTTCAAGCTCAGTCAGTCAGCAATCACCTGTTATAACTGAAAGAACTAGAAACTTGCATACTTCAATCTCTATGAACTCTACTACAGACACTCAGAAGCAGTCATCTGAACTATGAATAATTCCTGTAAAAGAAGTCTCAGAGAACTTATCAACTACTCACAGAACATCATTCTCTACATCTGTGACAGAGAAACCCTCTGAATTCACAAACAAATTAATCTCAGTAAAGAATATTCTTGAGCATCTTTCACAGAATCAAGCTATTTTTCTACAAGAAATGCTTACTGTCTGTAAACACTCTCAAACTGAGTCTCTAGACATGATCTTCAGAGACATCTACAAACTGAAAAGAAACTTTCTTAAGCTACAATCACTTAAGATTACTTATTAAATCACAATCTATAAAAGCTTTTATAAGTTTATATTTGAAATTGACTCACAAGCCTGACTGTGTGATATGAAAGATGAAGAAGCTATTATCTATATAATGACAGATCTCTATTACACTGAAGTCAAGAACTGACTGAATTATCTAGAAAATGATTATAAGAGATCTCACTGATCTGTTCTCAAGACCTATCTAGAGAATAAGTTAAGAGACTTCACAAGTCAGACAGAGAATATCTGAGCTGTGATTATTAATATTAGAAAAAGAGATAAGAAATCTGATGAAAACTACTCACAGCACTTCATAAAATTATGATGTGAATTGAGATCTGTGAAAACAGGGTTCTGAAATAAGACCTGAATAATGATATTTATAAAGAGACTGAATAAAGATATGCAGAACAAGCTTATTGAGTAAGACTCTAAGTTCTTAACTCTGAAGAAACTGATGACTCTTATTCATCACTTATGAATCACTGTGAGAGTCACAGACCTGTGAAGAGCAGATTATTAACTAGCTCTGTGAGAGTCAGAACAATAGAGAACAGATTTATTAGAAAAAGATAATAAGATATAGAGAGATTCATATCTGACTGCTGAGTAGAGAGAGAGAGCTTCATAAGCTTCTATAAATAGAGTGTATAACAGAGAGATTAAGAAAAAGAGACTCTACTTTATCTGTTTTAAATCAGAACATCTCTGCGCAAACTGTTCAGACAAATTAAAATAGAAATTTGAAGAGTTGCAGACAGAGTTAGCAACAGCCTTCTTAAGAGTCTTGAAGCTGATACCTGAATCTGTTACTCTTCTGATAAAAATGCTTACTCACAGAAAGAGACTGCATCACAGTACTGCTGTCTCACAAGTATAAGAAGCATTGATGAACTCAGGATCTTAGGTCACTGTGATGTCTCTAAAGCTCATGAAGTGAATAAACTGAAAGATGAAGACTGAAAACCTGCTCTTGCAATAAGCAGGACATGAGAACTCAGATCTGAGAGCTGAGAGACTTGTGAGAGTCATCTTTAAATTACAAGATCTCTCTAAAATCTGAAGAAGATTTGCAGAAACTGTGATTATCACAGACATTGCAGATGACATGTACTTAAGACTTGTATAACTTCAAAGACATAATTCACACATAGCTGTTCATGAGTCAGGTTTATACTTCTAATCAGTGTTAACAGACTCACTCACAGAGATAGAATCAGTTGATACTGCAGAGTTAATTAGAGAAGACAAGTTCATCTATATAATGACTTTACAAGTGTCTGAGAACCTTGCAGTTATGAAAACTGAGCTTCAGATATCAGAGAAATACTGAGATCTTACAGAGATATTCAGTTCAGCAAAGGCAGCTGAGCTTTTCTCTCACTGCAAGAAGAATCTGATAATAGATTTGATAGAAGAGTAGAAACTCTTCTGAGAATTAATCTATAAGCTCTCTTATCATGAGACAGAGGTCTTGCAAACCTATGTGAAGAAGAATCTGAAGAATGACTTTATTCAATCTTCACAGATCTCTGCAGAAGTCTCTGTGATATTTATAAAGAAGAAGAATGAAGATCTCAGATTATATGTAGATTACTATGATCTGAACTTCAAGATAATAAAGAGTCACTATTCTCTATCTCTGATTGAGAATGTGATCAACTGTCTCACAGAAGTTGTTATATTTATACAACTGAATATAATTAATGTATATACACAGCTGTAAATACAGTCTGAAAATGAATGAAAGACTGTCTTTAGAACTGTACTGAGATTATTTGAATATCTAGTGATGTCTTTTGATCTGACTAATATCTCTACAGTATTTCAGTCTTTCATCAATAAAATACTTCATGTATATCTGAATATCTTTGTGATAATATATCTGAATGATGTGATAATGTACTTTATAAAGAAGAAAGAACACACTGAGCATGTATGAAGTGTATTGAAGATCTTAGATAAGACAGAACTGTATATTAAGCTTATAAAGTGCAACTTCAGTGCTCACTGAATTAATTTCCTAGAATATATAATCACTGCAGATGATATTCAGATGAAATCTTCACAGATTGAGAGTATTCTATCATAATCAGAGCTAACTAGTATTCATGAGATTCAGATCTTTCTGAGCTTTATGAATTTCTATAGATGATTTATCTTTGCATTTATAAGAATCTTCTTGACTCTTACAGACATGCTGAAGAGTGAAAACAAGAAGAATTCATTCTGTAAATAGAGAATGAAAAGATTGTTGAGAAGAAAGAACTGTAAGAACTTTCTTATCTCAGAAGCTTATAAGGCCTTTGTAAGATTGAAACAGATATTTGTGAATATAGTGATACTGTTTCACTTTAATCTCTTACTCTTAATCAGATTGAAGACAGATATCTTCTTCTTTGTAATTTCAGAAATAGTCTTACAATTACAGTCAAATGAAAACTGGGTTTCAGTGACCTTTTTCTTATGAAAGATTCAACTTGCAGAGATTAACTATAGCATTTATAATCAGAAGCTTCTCATAATAGTGAAATTCTTCTATCACTGATATCACTACTTTGAGAACCTTGTGACAGTGATTACTGTTACAACTGATTATAACAGCTTATAATAGTTTACTTCAATCAAGAAACTCTCACAATGACAGATTCACTGAGCTCAGAGACTGACTGAGTTCTGATTCAAGATAGAATATATTAAGAAAACTAAGAATTCAGTGAACAGACTCTCTCACAGATCAGACTATGTTAAGAAGATCAGAGTAACAGATATAGAGAAGCTAGAGAAGGCAGAAAAGCTTTGTAAGATGCTTGAACTGAGTGTTGTGAAGAGATTGACTGAAGAGTCTCTTAATTCTCTGTAAGAGAAGAAGAAAGAGAGAGAAAAGAAGTCTGTACAACTACTCTCTATAACACTGAGAGTCAACACTCTGAAAATCTCTGTAAGAATTCTTGAAGAGAGTATCTATAATCTGAAGAGTTTACAGACTTTGAGAAGTGCTGTGAAAGACCTGATGTAAGAAGAAACAGAGTATAAGTCTTTATAAGATCTTCTATTCAGATTGTCTGAACTGCAACTGAAGAATGAATATACTCAGTATATTCAGAAACTGCTCACAGCAGGAATCAATTCTGTAGAAATAAAGAGTTGAAAAGACTTAAATAATCTCTTACAAAGAGAGAACTGAATTTATGAGCCTATGAATAAGTTTCTATATATAAAACTTATTAAAAGGTATCATGACTCTTCTCTAGCAGATTATTTTACAGACACTAGAACTCATGAGTTGCTCATAAGAAAATACTTCTAGCTGAAGATATGAGAACTTATAAAGAAGATAGAGAATTCTTATGCTATTTATCAGAGTTCATAGATAGTACAGTTCAGATCATATGAAGAACTTACTTCTCTACTCATTCTGTAGAAATCTTGAGAACAGCTAGAAATGAATACTCTTATGAGTCTCTCTGAAAGCAAGAACATATATAATGCCTGCTTTGACAGTGTGCTGATGATAGTGAATTACTTCATTAAGATAACACACTTTATACTTATCTGTAAGAACTTGAAGTCAAAGAATTTAACTCATATCTTCATCTGTGATATGATTCAGTTGCATGAGTTGTCTATGAATATTATCTCAGACAGAGAATCAATCTTCATAGAAGAGTTCTGATCTGATCTGATAACTATACTGAAGATCTTATGAGATCTAAGTACAGCTTTTTATCAATAGACAGATGATCAGACAGAATATCTGATAAGTATATTAAAACAGTATCTGCAGTGTTTTATTAATTATAATCAGAATAACTGAATGCATTGATTATCACTTGTAGAGTTCATATATAACAACTCAAAGTATATCAGCACAGATAAAACTCTCTTTGAGATGCTCACTGAGACTCATCTGTGAATAATCTTGATGAATTCATAAGAGTACACTATAGAGTGTGACAATGTCTATGAACAAGCTGAGAGAATTCAGAAGATTCAGAAGAAAGCTCATGAATTCTTGAGAAAGACTCAAGAGTATCAGAAGAGATACTATGACTTTAAGCATATTACAAAGAGTTTCAAGAAAGATGATAGAGTCTGACTGAGTCTAGAAAACATCATTATATGAAGATCTAGTAAGAAGCTGAATCTCTTGTGAACAGAGCCTTATAAGATTATGAAGAAAATTAACTTACAGTTCTACAGATTGAAACTGTCATCTAAGTTACAGATATACAATGTTTTTCATATCTCTTTACTCTGCAAATATAAGAAATTCTTAGAAGAGAATTCTGTGACTCATCACTCTGTTCATAAAATACTAGAGAGTGAAAGAGAATATCAGATCAAAGAGATTGTTAACTCAGAGAAGTAAGATCACAAGCTCTGATTCAAGATTCAGTGATAAGAGTATTCTGACAAGATGAATGAGTTCACTTGAGAATTATTCAGATAGATAAGACATCTGTAGAAGCTGAGACATGACTTTTATACTGTAAATTCTGATAAGTCAGAATGACACAGTCTTCACTAAGAACCTGATTATAACAAAGACATTAACACTGTTATTTATAAATTCTAGTCTATAAGATAATGAGTTTCTACTGAGATAAACAGTCTGCAGTGTATGTAAGAAAAGAAGAAATTATATTCTTATTAAAGTTAAAAAACAGAAAATAAACAGAGCTGTAAACACAATTTAGAGATTAATAAAGAAAAAATAAAGAAAATTCACACTCACACTCTCAATATCTGTGACACTCAATTCTCTCATAACTATCAATTTCTCTCTTCAAAGAAGTAGAGAGTATTATGCCTGTGATACAGACAATTATTGCATTTGATATAAAGACTGTCAGAAATGCACAGACTTCAGAGAAGTTGAATATCAGAGTATGCACAGTTGTAACAGAGTCTTGAAGACTGGTTATCTATGTGTGTGATCAGATATCTCTCACAAAGCTGTGTTCATTCTCTCAGTTATGCTAAGATATTCAGCCTGGAAACAATGAGAATGTGAAGAGAGAGCTCATCTGTTCAGATCAACTTCTGTCACAAATTCATGACATTCACATTGCCTTGATTACTCAGATTTTGTGAGTACTCAGAAACTCATCTCTTATTGACAATGAAATTACAGAAATGTGCTGCAGTGTGAGAATCATTGATAGAGAACTAAGACATATTTGCATATACCTGGTCAGAGATTGTGCAGGCAGAAAGAGAGTGATCATAGGCTCATAAGACCACAGAAGACACTGATAACACAGAGAGCTTTGCAAGAACTGTTAGCTAGAATCTGTGAGAACTTACTTATGAGAAGACTTACAGCAAAGAAGAGAACTGCACTGCTTAGAGCCAGAAGCTGACCTGAGAGAGACAGAGAGTTGACTACTGGCCTGAAGATCAGATGTGATGACAGAGCTGAGAGAGATGAAGATATAATTATAAGCAGCAGCATCTCTGCTTCATTAGTCAGTAAAAAGCAATCAGAGAAGTCACAGAGACACTCATAAGAAGCTTAACAGCAGTCAGACATTGTTGCAAAGATATTAAAATTGAAAAATTTTTATTCTTGAGAAGTTCTTGAATCAATATATAAATATTGTTAGAAATACTCTCTCTCTGTTATCTGAGTGAAAACACTTCATGAATGAATGAGAATACTCACAGTTTGTAAGAATGAAAGCTGTTACAGAAAAAGAAAAAAGAAGATGAGATTCTACAGATAGATCTGAGATATTTATACTACTCTAGAGAGATTTGTTTACACTGTAAGTAATCTCACAGAATAGTCAGATCACTCTAGTAAATAAGAGTGATTATGAATTACAGGCCTGAATCTTTCTATATGACTATAAAGAGTAATTACAGACTGTGAATATCTTGATTCTACAATTTTACAGAGTTGATGAAAGAATGAAAAATTTCTCACAATTCTACAGTGTCAAAGAACAATGATTTGCAAGAATGAGTAAAAGATCAACTTATGAATATTTCTCTTTGATAAGAGTGATCTCATAGAGAGTGATTCATCTATGAGATAAATCTGTGTAATGATCACACAAGAATTTTATGAAAATGATTGAGAGTCAACTGAAACTCTTCTGTATGAAAGATGTGAGATGAATCTGTGTGATAGTCAGAGAAGAATCTATAGATTACAAAGAATCTCATGAAATAAGAAACTGAGTGATAGACTCTTTTCTCTTTACAGTAACAAGGGATTTTTCCTCACTGAGATTTTTTATAGATGTGAAGAATTTTTAGTGAGTATCACTGCAGTGCTGAGCTGACTATGAAGTCACTCAGTGAAAGGCTTCATGGACAAAGTCTTAGAGAGGGAAGAGTATGTAAGAAATCCTGCTTCTCATGAATTCTTTACCTCTATTTCTATCTCTCATGTAATCAATAGAGCTAGCGGCTCTTGGCTACACACAACTATATAGACTGAAGTTCATGAATACTATTCACAACTCAGCTTGAATACTATTATACATTTGACCTCTACATTTTATCTTTCTATCATGAATACTTCTAGTAGTTAACAGTACATATCACGCCAAGCTGTAAACATCCGAATAATCGCCTGCGAGCACTTATTCTTACAACAGTTGTATCATACACTTCATCTGATATTATACTTTCTCATGTTCTAATCCTTTCTTAGATTCTTTCATGATCTGGCAATTTGAGCACTTATAAGTATATATCTTAATGTTCTCAGCCATGCTTGACCAGTATACTCTTGATTCAAGTACACTCATGAGTTCAGAGCTTTTTAAGTGACTGAATTTCTTGTGCATGTAAGTTATCAAGTTATATCTAAATAAAGATTCTAGATAGAGAGCTTCTGCATATTCTAGATTATGATAAAGTATAACATCATTTTTCAATTTTCTCAGCTTAAAGTTCAGAAGCATCTCTTCTACTACTCTCACAAGACACTTATTATCTGACATCTTATCATTCTTTAAGTAAGAGATTATGATATTCACTCATTCTGATTTCTTACATCTTCTTAGTATATTTAACACAAACTTCTCTTATACCTGGTTTACAGAACTCTCATTCATGAAATTGAGTCTACAACTAATTGCATCAGACATCACAGTATCTGATCTCTTTCAGTATTTAATATGAAGATTATACACTTGAAACTCTGAGATTCAACATGCTAAGTATTTGAAAGATTTTATTATTAATTATAGATAGACAAGACTTTCATAATTCATGATCACTGTTATTATATGCTTGTTATTGATATATCTATCTTATAATATCAGTGTGTGCTTGATTACTAGTAATTTCTTTTCATACACTGAATAATTGAGCTCAGCATCTGATAGTTTTCTATCATTGTACATCACTGAGTGCAGCTTGCTGTTCTTACTCATCTGTAGAAGAGTGTCTCTGATAGCTCATTTGAATGTGTTTATCTTGATGTAGAAAGGTTTATCACAATCTGATTAAATAAGCATTGAGAATATTATTACATGTTTTCTCAGTGTGAGAAAAGCCTCTTTACACACAGTATTTCAGATAATTGAATGAGACTTCTTCTTTCACAGATTTGCATCTGTTTCACTTAAGAGATCTGAGAGTGATACAGATATTCATGCAAAATTCTTGATAAATCTGCAGTAATATGAGATTAACTCAAGAAACTATTATATATAATATACATTTCTCAGCTATAATCAATTCACTATAATATTCAATTTCTTCAGAATGAAGTGTATATAGTTATCACTTACTACATATTCTACAAACTTCAACTCTTCTGTTTTAAACACACACTTTATTAATTTAATATAGAGCTTATACTCTGTCAGAGTTATAAGCACTTCATTGAGATGCTTCAGATGTTTATTGTATAAGTTTGAAAAGACTAGAATATTATTAAGATATACAAGATATGAGATTTCATTCTGTTTATAAAGAATTGTATTCATCATTGTTTAAAAGATGATGAACATATTTATCAGACTGAATGATATTGTCAGAAATTTGAACTTTTCTCATTGCATTGTGGTTCGGAAGAACGTACGACTAAGAAAATATTCTCATCTATAATACAGCTGAAACTAGGACATGGCTATTTCAAATCTTATATACAAAGATTTGATGATAGATTTGACTCAATAGAATGCTCATTCTGCAATACAAATGAGAATCCTGAGCATATTATAATGCACTGTGCATTATACAATAGTCTCAGAGCCAGATTGAAAGAGAAGTATGATCTAAATCAATTAAATATGAGATTCTTATTCTCAACTGAGACAGGAATTAAATACTTAATAGACTTTCTATCAGAAACTCAAGCAGCTACAAGAAAATGACTAAATTCAGAATTATCTGAATATGAAGAGGAGGAAATCAATCAGATATAGTCTGTTAAAACAGCTATACACTCTCTTTTAATAATTTGTTTTGTTATAGTCTCTCTTTACTTTATCTTTTTCTGTATCTTCTCCTTTCAATGTCTTTCTATCTATCTATTTAATGTGTCTATCTTTGAGACTGCGTTCTGTCTCTCTTTTCTTTTGTCATGATATTGTCAAATGGTTTCAAAGTATCAAAAGATGTTAAAACACTGCAATTTGTAAACAGTTTTTGTATTCTGGGCTGGAATTTTCTGATTTTGCATATCTGAAATTGATGAATGTACAATAGTTAACTTTACAGACATAGAAAAACCCTGAGAACTAAAGTTCTCAGGTAGATGTCATAGTCTCTGACTGCATACATCTATAATTGAAGAATAATAATAATAATAATAATAAAGAACGTACGACTGTCGGATAATAACGCGGCCGCTTCCAAACTTGCTTATGAGTGTAAAGAAGTCATAGCAGTCACTAATTAATTTAGCATATGATATTACAATATATAAGAAGCCGGCATACGCCTGTAATCATACACTAGCTTAAGCAACCTTTGAATCACATCTGATAGCATGTCTAAAAACCAGTGAGAAGCACAGACTTCTCAAGGACATGATAATTCTGTTTACAAAGCAATTTGTAGTTATCATGCCAGTGTGATCCTAGAACATCTCAAAAGATAGTGTATGAAGAGTGATAAGTGAAACAGCATTCAATTGATGCTGCTTTACTTATTGAGGGAAAACTTCATACCCAGGCAAATGCCATGTATGTGAATGAATGAGATGTGAGAAAAAGAGATGAGAGTGATGAATCAGATTCAAAGAAGACTGCTCTTCACTTAAAGAAATAAAAGATGGAGTGATCATCACTGAAGTCATATGATGATAACAGAAATTATATAATAATATAGCGATATAATAATACAGTAATATAATAATAGATATCATACAATTAACAAGAAATCACTGAAATGAATATCTTCTCTAGTTAATATAAATAACACTCTTCTCTGTGATCTGAATCAGAAGATAGACAGAACCTCTTAGAGAGTTTATCTGAAGCAGTAAGAAAAGCAGCTGAAATCACTGAATCAGAATTAAAGCTCTGTACATGTATGAGAATTCTAAATAAGATCAAGGTCTTGTGTATGCAGTGACAGGCTGAGGCAGAAGTCAAATAATAATTGACATTCACTGCTGATTAAGCATTTACTATGAAGAGCTTCATCAACACAATCATCACTATTAATAAGAATAAAGAAAATCAGATCTTAGACCTGTAGCAGAAGATTGAACATTTACACAGATAGATGACTACATCAAATCTGAAGATCTCATCATAATTATTCACAATCTCTTCAGAAGTGTATATATTATCAGAGATCACTGTATAGAATGAGAATCTGAGTATGAAATATATCAAGCTGAGAGATCTGCTGAAGTTATCAAGCTTTAATAACAATTGAAAAAATGATACTGCAATCAGCTGACTAAGTCAGATACAATTATATTATTGAATTGAATGTGAACTCACAGACAGACAGTTAACAGAATTCTAATAAGTCTTAAGATCTGTCATATTTCTACACAGAAAAGCAAAGTCATTATAAATAACTGATAAAAAGATGAATCTCACAGATCTGAAGTAATATTCATTCTTATAAATATGAAATAAGTTTTTCAAATGAATCTTATATAACTTTGAGAAAGTGAATATATAAGATAAGCATTACAAATACTTCACTGAGTGTAGATAAGTAAGTGATCTTATATCATACTTCACACACTTCAGCTTACACTATCTCACATTCAATGAAGAGCTTTCAATATCATTCTATTTATAGATTTTTATTCATAATCTCATATCTGAGTTGAGAGCATAATGAAAATGCTTAACCTCACAGTCAGACACAGTGAAGAAAGTATATAATATTCTCATTGTACACAAACAAGTAAGTCAATTGCAATAGAAAATACTGCAATCAAGTATATCTCAGCAGAGAATGAGTAATCAGACTTCTATAACACAAGTTATACATTCAGATGTGATAAATCTAGATCTGAATATTATTGCTAAAGTGCTGAATTCTCTGAAAAAGAAATCTTCTAAGTGAAAATCTTAATATTACAAGCATCAAGCTTGCTTCAACTGCAGATGCTAAAATCATGATATAAAAGATTACACTCAGTGTACACAGTCAAGAGAAGTAAGAGAGTCAAAAAACTAGCAGAATCAGTGAGCTCAGAGACACTCACTGATATTCTATGAAAAGTCTTCAAAGTAAAAGAGATGTCTGCATTAGATGATTCTCTGCATTCTGTAAATATTAAGAGAAAGCAGGCTTCTGGCTAAGATGTGAACAAGGATGAAGTGAACACTCATCTCAATGGCTTAAGACTCAAAATATTAATGTATAAGAGGCACTTGAGTAAGAATTAACAGATGACTGTAAAGGTGTTAGCAGATACAGAAGCTTCTATACAATATATTGATAATTATATAATTTAAAGATTAAAAAAGATCTGCTGAGTGAAGAATTTCTGATATATAAGATTATCTGATAACTGATATTTGATATCATCTGTAAGAGTAAGAGTTCTCTTACACTTCAGAGAATGATCTTGCTATATTTGAGTGTGAGAGCTGTAGAACATGAAATACAATCTTATTCTCAGACTTAAATGATTTCAAAGATTCAATCTGCAGATTTGATAGCATACATGTCATATACAGTTGACTGATAGAAAGAAAAGAGTTCATACAATTCTATTAACTGATATGAGAAGAACATTTCACATCTCTGATATAGAAGAATTAAATCTGCTTACACATCAATAAGTAAAGAGAATGATTCATAAAACCTCATTTAAAAGCATTCTGTATGTCATACAGAACTCAGAAGCAGAGAAAACTAAGATCAAGAATATGTAGAAGAATAAGTATATGAAGAAGCTTCTGAAGAAGCATAAGAAGATCTTCTAAACAGATCTTTCACTGAAATTGCTGCTGAAATGAGAATTTGTACATGAGATTGACACAGAGAATGTAAAATCAGTCAATCAGAATGTATATTCTCTGTCACAAACATATCTTGAAGAACAGAAGTATCAGATCACTGACCTTCTAGAATATAGTCTCATACAACTCTCATCAAGTGTGTGAGACTTTTCAGTTCTATTTATAAAAAAGACAGATGAAGAGTGACAGATGTATATTAATTATTAAGCACTTAATAAGCTTACAATCAAGAATGAATATTCACTGCTATGAATTCAACAATAGTTAAATATGATTGAAAATACCTAATATCTATCAAAGATCAATCTTCTCTCAGAATACTGACAGATCTGAATAGATTAACTGTCAGTCTTATAAACTGTATTTAATATATAATGAGAGAAGTTCAAATTCCTGATAATATTATTCAGTCTGATAAATGCATCTATCATCTTTTAAACAATAATGAATACAATTCTTTATAAACAGAATGAAATCTCATATCTTATATATCTTGATAATATTCTAGTCTTTTCAAACTCATATAATGAATATCTAAAGCATCTTAATAAAGTGCTTACAACTCTGACAGAGCATAAGCTCTATATTAAATTAACAAAGTATGTGTTTGAAACAGAAGAGTTGAAGTTTATAGAATATATAGTAACTGATGACTGTATACATCTTATTTCAGAGAAATTGAATGTCATAGTAAATTAACTACAGCTGAGAAATGTATATCATGTATAATAGTTTCTTGACTTAGTCTTATATTACTGTAGATTTATCAAGAATTTTATATAAATATCTGTATCACTCTCAGATCTCTTAAGAGAAATAAATATAAATCTGTGAAAGAAGAAGTTTCATTCAATTATCTGAAATACTGTGAGTAAAGAGGCTTTTCTCACACTGAGAGAATATATAATAACATTCTGAGTGCTTATTCATTCAGATTGTAATAAACCTTTCTACATTGAGACAGACATATTTAAATGAGCTATCAGAGACACTCTTCTACAGATGAGCAAGAACAGCAAGCTGCACTCAGTAATATATAATGATAGAAAACTATCAGACACTGAGCTCAATTACTCAGTGCATGAAAACAAAATACTAGTGATTAAGCATATACTGATATTATGAGATAGATATATTAATAACAGATATATGACAATAATGATCATAGATTATGAAAGTCTTATCTATCTATAATCAATGATAAAACCTTTCAAATGCTTAGCATGTTGAATCTTAAAGTTTTAAGTATGTAATCTTCATATTAAATACTGAAAGAGATCAGATGCTATAATATCTGATATAATTAATCACAGATCTGATTTCATGAGTGAGAGTTCTGTGAATCAGATATAAGAGATATTCATATTAAATGCACTGAGAAGATGCAAGAAATCAGAATGAGTGAATATCATAATCTCTCACTTAGAGAATGACAAGATATCAGATAATAAGCATCTCATAAGAGTAGTAGAAGAGATGCTTTCAAACTTCAAGCTGAAGAAATTGAAAAAGAATGTTATGCTTTATCATGATCTAGAATATATAGAAGCTCTCTATCTAAAATCTTTATTTAGATGTGACTTAGTGACTCACATGCATAAGGAATTCAGTCACTTAGAAAGCTCTGAACTTATAAGTGTACTTAAATCAAGAGTATACTGATCAAGCATGACTGAGAATATTCAGATATACACTCACAAGTGTCTGAATTGTCAGGTCATGAAAGAATCTAAGAAAGAGTTAGAATATAAGAAAGTATAATATCAGATGAAGTATATAATACAACTGTTCAAATAATGAGAGATGAATCTCATAGACATATTATCACAGATATCAAATGAAAATCAAAGAATAATCACTGCTATAGATTATACTACTGACTGGTCAGTTGCAAAAGCAGTTTGAGAGATGATAGAGAAGATGATGATAAAGTTTCTACATAATAAGATCTATATTAACTATAAAATGCTGTGTGAGATTCTAACTGATAACAGTGCAAATCTCATAGAAGAAGCAGTGAGACATTTCATGAGTCAGTTATAGACAAGATATTGTAGAATAATATTATATCATCTACAGATGAACAGGAAGATGAAACACTTGAATGAAATCTTGAGTAACATACTGATGAAATATCTAGTGAGCAAGTCTATAAGACTATGAGATGAATATCTCAGGCAGGTGCTATTGATCATGTGAATTCAACAGCATGCAGTCTGCAAGCATTCATCATTCTACCTGTTGTATGAATTGCATCCGCACATCCCGGAGAATGCTTCGGAAAAGGTGGGAGAGACAACAGCAGTTGCAGATACAGCAGAAACAGCAGTTGCAGATGCAGCAGAAACAGCAGTTATGAATACAGCAGTAGCAGTTGCAGACACAACAGTCATGAACATGGAACCAAGATTGAAAGAGATCAGCTATGCACATGCAAAAGCTAATGAGTTACTTCTGAACTGAGCAATTCAATTCAAAAGAATATGAGACTTACTAGTTAAGAAATCAAGTCTTAAGATAAGAATATAAGTTCTTATATACAATGAGAGTTCTGAGAAGTTTCAATCTAGATGATTTGAATCATATAAAATACTTAAATTACATTCTCTGAGAACATATGCATTGAAAGAATCAGAGAGACAGATCTTACATCACTTAATCAATAATTCATGACTTATAAAAGTAAAGATGCAAGACTTAAGCAGATTATAATTATTCACAGTACTATTATCAGTGTTGAAAAAGAAGAGACTTATAATTGAAAAGTCTTACAAAGTAAGAGAAATCATAGATACTTATGAATCAGATAATCTCACTTATTCTGATCTTTTCATGATTATAAGAAAAGAATGAGAAGTAATGAAGATATCAGATAAATATCACACTTTAATAAGTGATAAGACTGTAGCTGATTGTATGATAACACACTGCAGATAGTGAGTGCAATATAGTAAAGAGTAGTCTCAAAGTGACAGACTTATACATGAGTCAGATTGTAGAAGAAAAAGAAATTCAGAGTTGAATTCAACTGTTTACATCAGTTCAATTATAAAGATTACAGAGAATGAAGTATCTGAAATATTCACAGATGTGTGAAATCAAGTCATCTCAATCTCTGAGAACACTCAGAGATCAGATGAGATTAGTTTCAATGAGCTGTTTACTGTAGTAATCTGAGTGAGTGAAGAGAGACAGTATAATGCATGAGATAGAATTATAAAAGATGAAAGCTGCTAAATCTAGTTACTGAACACTGTATCATATAGAGGTTGTGTAAGAGTAGTGACTAGCAGATAAAGAAAAAGTGTAAGAAAAGAGATAATAAATTGATCATCAACTATAAGAGTTAATCACAAAAGACAAATATTATTATATACACTTGATTCATTTTCATACATCATATATTTAATCTATTTTCAACATCATATCATCTGAAAAACATCAAAAACAAAGAAAATCTCAAAACTTAAGATCTGTAAGGAATTTGAGAGCTGTAAGTCACTCTTATAACAATGTCATGCATGTCTCTGATTTCTCTATCACTCTGTGTACAATATTAATGTCATTTATCACAAGATTAGCTGAAATGCTAATATAGAAATGCACACACATACATTTAGAGAAATTGAAGAAGAGTGCAGAACCTGCAGAATCAGAAGTCAGAGTAGAAGAAACAGAGGTGAAAGAAATAGAAGAAGAAGAAGATGCAGAATCAGATAAACAACAGTGAGAGTCATCTGAGATCAAATACTTATAACTCAGTGTGTGCACAATCTTCTTCACAGAAGAGAATGAGAAAGTAATAGAAGAAGCTTGAAGACAGAAGAAAGTAATCTCAGCAGTATTATTATCTTTAATTAGAATGATCTCTGACACTGAAGCAACTAAGAACCATTGTTAGTGTATAAAAATTGCAAAATCAGAGATAGAAACAGTTACTGAATGAACACCTGCTGATCTTAGAGTTGTACATGTAATTACAACACACATAAGACTTCTTAGAAAGAGAGAGAGAGACACAGAGAAATGCAGAAAGCAGAACACAGCATGTGAACAGCTTATTCTCATAATAATATCTCAGACAAGATGTATAAGCCTCACATCTGCAGATGTAAAAGAGTATAATATCTGTATTTCTGTTTCTGAAAACATGAATATTCTTGACCTGCATTATAAAGTCAGATAATAAATACTAGAGAATAGACTGATACAGATCAATTATACTGAAGATATTCATCAGAGTGAATATACTTATAATATTGAATTTAACAGTTATGAAAAGTTTCTTGATATCTGTAAATATCATAACTTTATATATAATAAAACTCATAACAATTTTCTCTAAGAATAGAAAAATCAGTGTCAGAAAGAAAAGATAAAAAGAAAAAGACTTACAATCTTAACACTATTAAGAAGAGAGATGATTCTCTGAAATGAATGAATAATTATCTCATCATGAATATTTAAAATGAATATAATAATTAGTATTTATAACTGAGCTTCAGATAGTCATGTTATATACTATCTTTATACAATAAATTATTCTAGAGATTAGTAAGAAGAGTGAGAGTGTATATGCTGAGAAATGTGATTTATCAAGTCTATACAATATCTTCTTGCAATGAAGAGAGCTGATAACAAAAGCAGAGACAGTAAAATCAGAAGTAACAGAAGTGAGAGTTACAGAAACAGAGGTAGTGAGAGCAGGAGAATCAGACACAGAAGTAAGTATAGAAGATTGAGAGAGAACAGCAGGGAAAGAAATAGCAGAAGAGGCAGAAAGAGACACAGAAGACTCAGTCACATATAATACAGATAATTTCTTCATTATCATGTTCTTTAAGTTCTCAATCAATGATTCAACATTGAAATCATGATCATCAGCAGATGTGAATCTGTCAATATGTGAAGATTCTATATGAATTAAAACATCAGCATCTGCAATTATATAACATAATCAGAAAAATATGATTAGATATCACTGAAGAAAAGAGAGTCAGAAGTGTATAAGAAGATGAAGAAGATATGTCATTTATAATAGTATGTTCTGATAATTATTAGAAGATAAACAAGTTCTGATCACATTTCATAATGCATTATACTTACTGCTAACAAACTACTCAGTATGAGCACTATGAGAACACTTGTTGTGAGAACAGAGAGTCATTGCCAGGAACATATACAATATAATAGATAAACAGATGAAAAGAGTTGAATAGAAGAAGAGATAGAAATCTTGAATGAGATAATAGCATTTAATGATGATAATAATGAAGATGATAATTGAAGATTGAGAAAAGTTAGTGAATGAGTGATGTAATATAGTGAAAGTTTCTTTGTGAGAATATACACAGAATACTAGCTGAATCAGAAATAGATCACATAATTATGAAATACTAGTGATGAGCTAATCTGCATGAAGCTAGAGTATACAACATGATCATGTGAGTGTGACTGAATCTGATAAGAGAGAATGTGATTTAGAAGAACATATGACTGTCAGATAATAACACAGCTGCTTCTGAACTTGCTTACAAGTGTAATGAGGTCATAGCAGCCACTAATTAATTTAGCATACAATATTACAATATATAAGAAGCCGGCGTACGCCTGTAATCGTACGCAGGCTTAAGCAACCTTTGAATCACATCCGTCGGATAATAACGCGGCCGGTTCCGAACTTGCTTACGAGTGTAAAGGGGCCATAGCGGCCACTAATTAATTTAGCGTACGATATTACAATATATAAGAAGCCGGCGTACGCCTGTAATCGTACGCTGGCTTAAGCAACCTTTGAATCACAGCATATTAAATGCAGTTCACAGAACTGACAGTTCACTTACACAGATCTATCAGTATTCTGAGAGAAGATTAATCTTTGATAGATATCAGGTGTTTTCAACTGTATTCAACTGTTATTGAATCTGTGACAGTGAATATTCATTCTTGATTGTAAGCTTATTGAGTGCTTAATAATTGATACACATTCATCACTCCTCACTTATCTTTTTCACAAATAGAACTGAAAAGCCTTATATACTTAATAAGAGTTGTATGAGATCATATTCTAGAAGATCTGTGATCTGATACTTCTATTATTTGAGATGCATTTGTGACAGAGAGTATGCATTCTGATTGACTGATTTTACATTCTCTATGTCAATCTCATGTACAAATTCTCATTTCAGCAGCAATTTCAGTTAAAGATCTGTTCAGAAGATCTTCTCATACTTCTTCAGAAGCTTCTTCACACACTTGTTCTTATGTATATTCTTTATCTTGATTTTCTTCACTTTCAGATTCTGTATAACATACAGAATGCTTTCAGATGAGATCTTGTGAATTATTCTCTTTACTTATTAATATGTAAGCAGATTTAATTGTTCTATATCACAGATGTGAAATGTCCTTCTCATATTAGTTAATAGAATTGTATGAACTGTTTTCTTCTTATTAATTAATTACATATGACATGTACATTATTGAATCTGTGAATTGAATCTTTGAAATCAATTGAGTCTGAGAATAAGGTTGTATTTCACATTCTGCAGCTCTTATACCTAAATATAGCAAGATCATTCTCTGAAGTGCAAGAGAACTCTTACTCTTACAGATGATATCAAATATCAGTTATCAGATAATCTTATATATCAGAGATTCTTCACTCAGTGAATCTCTTTCAGTCTTCAGATTATATAATTATCAATATATTGTATAGAAGCTTCTATGTCTGTTAATACTTTTGCAGTCATCTCTTGATTCTTACTAAAGTGTCTCTTATACATTAACATTTCAGATCTCAAGATATTGAAATAAGTGTTTACTTCATTATTCTCATCTGCATCTTATTCAGAAGCCTGCTTCTTCTTAATATTCACAGAATTTAGAGAATCATCTAATACAAGCATCTCTTTCACTTTAAAGACTTTTTATAGAATATCAGCAAGTGTCTCTGAGCTCACTGATTCTGCTAATTTTTTAACTCTCTTACTTCTCTTGACTGTACATGCTGAATGCAATCTTTTGCATCATGATTTTAACATTCATAGTTGAAGTAAGCTTAATACTTATGATATCAAGATTTTCACTTAGAGAATTTCTTTTTCAGAGAATTCAGTACTTTAGTAATGACATTCAGATCTAGATTCATTGCATCTAAATATATGACTTATATTGTAGAAGTCTGATTATCTATTCTCTGTTAAGATATACTCAATTGCAGTATTTTCTGTCACAATTGACTTATCTGTTTCTGTATGATGAGAATGTTATATACTTCTTTCATCATGTCTGATTGCAAGATTAAGAATTTTCATTCTACTCTCAACTCAGATATAAGATCATGAATAAAGATCTGTAAACAGAAAGATATTAAAAGCTCTTCATTTAATATGAGATAGACTCAGATAGTATAAGCTGAAGTGTGTGAAGTATGATATAAGATCACTTACTTATCTACACTTAGTGAAGTGTTTATAACACTTATCTCACATGTTCACTTTCTCAAAGCTATAAAAGATTCATTTGAAAAACTTATTTCATCTTCATGAAAATGAATATCACTCTGAGTCTGTAAGATTTATCTTTTCATTAGTCATTTATAATGACTTAACTTTTCTATGTAGAAATAGAGCAGATCTTAAGACTTGTTGAAATTTTATTGATTATTTGTCTGTGAGTTCATATTCAAATCAATAATATAATCACATCTGACTTAGTCAGCTGATTGCAGCATTATTTTTTCAGTTACTATTAAAGCTTAATAGCTTCAGCAGATCTCTCAGCTTGATATATTTCATACTCAGATTCTCATTCTGCACAGTAGTCTCTGATAATGTATATACTTCTGAAGAGATTGTGAATAATTGTAATGAGATGTTCAGATTCAGTATAGTTATCTGTCTGTGTAAATATTCAATCTTTTACTGCAGATCTAAGATCTGATTTTCTCTATTCTTATTAATAATGATAATTGTATCAGTGAAGCTCTTCATAGTAAATGCTTAATTCACAGTGAATATCAATTGTTATTTAACTTCTGTCTCAGCCTGTCACTGTGTTTATAAGATCTCAATCTTGATTAGAATTCTTGTACATGTATAAAGCTTTGATTTCAGTTCAGTGATTTCAGCTGCTTTTCTTACTGCTTTAAGTAAATTCTCTAAGAGATTCTGTATATCTTTCAGTTCAGATAGCAGAGAAGAGTATTATTAATATTAACTAGAGAAGATATTCATTTCAGTGATTTTTTTATTAATTATATAATATCTATTATTATATTGCTGTATTATTATATTACTATATTATTATATTACTATATTATTATATAATTTCTGTTATTATTATATAACTTCAGTGATAGTCATCTCTCTCTTTTATCTCTCTGAGTGAAGAGCAGTCTTCTTTAAATCTGATTCATCACTCTTATCTCTCTTTCTTATATCTCATCTATTTATGTATGTGACATTCATCTGAGTGTGAAGTTTTTTCTCAACAAGTGAAGCAGTATCAATCAGATGCTTTTTTACTCATCACTCTTCATATGATGTCTTTTAAGATATTCTATTATCACACTGATATGATAACTATAAATTGCTTCATAGATGAAATTATCATGCTCTGAAGAAGTCTGCACTTCTCACTGATTTTTAGACATGCTACTGGATATGATTCAAAGATTGTTTGAGTCAGTGTATGATTACAGGCGTACACCAGCTTCTTATATATTATACACTAAATTAATTAGTGGCCGCTCTGGCCCCTTTACATTCGTAAGCAAGTTCGGAAGCGGCCGCGATATTATCCGATGGTCGTACGTTCTTCCGAACCACACTACGGCTTTTTTAATATCAGTCAGACTGATGAAGTAAATTGTTATATAATTCTGCTATTGATAATCTTATCAGTAATTCTGTCAGTGACTTTCTTTTCGGAGTATTTTATAAGTGTTGACAGAGATCTGTGTCAGGTTTATAGCCTTGTGAATGCCATCTTCATGAATTCTATTATTAATAGAGAATATTAAGCTTCTGTTTCAAGTATTTAACAAGATATCTTATTCAGATAGTCAGACAGGTTCTAATATAAGATTGTAATCAAGATTATCAACTTGATATACATAGACTTCTTCACATTGATGTTCTCTGACATCTATGTTTAGCTTTATTATGTAATGAGTGCAAACATTCTTTGAGTCATTAAATTCTGTAAGATGTCAGAGTTTTAATAAGAGAATACACTGAAGATTATAACATTTTATAACTGAAAATTTAATCATTGTATAATGACATAGACTGCTGTCTATTATGACTTTCATATTATACATGTTATTAATCACAGTAGATACAAGAATTGCATTCATTATTATTTTCTCTTCAAATTGTTATCATCTGATCTCTTCAAGCTTCTATTTACACATTTGAACAGAAGCTAATCTTTTCTCTGTATTATCAGAGTATTTTCATAGTTGTCTTCTGCATCTTTCTTCAATGCAATATGATTGACATGAACAGATGCTGATTCATTCTTTGAATGAGAAGATACTAATCTTTCTCTTGAGTGAGAAAGTATGTAGACTGATCAGCAGTTGAAAGCAATGTATTCTAATTAGTTATAATTGATATACATCTCTTGTTAATATTGATCAGTGACTTTTTCAGAAGTAATCTCAGAGACTCAGAAGCCTAGTCAGACAGCAGAAACTCTTGTTTATGTATAGATATTTAAGTGCACTTAATTCATAGCATCTGCATTGTTATTCTTCAGTGCAGGTGTATAAGTGACTGAGATATAACATCTTCTATCACTGTTCTGTATACTCTTAAGCTTGATGAGATAATCATTCAATCTTCAGAGTTGTATGCAGAAATCTTCATAAGTCTGATCTTTATCTACACTCATAAGATTCTGTAGAAGTTTGAAAGTTAGTGTCTTCTTAAGCATGTTAATCTTTATTCTATTCTCTCAAGATTGACTATCTACTTCTTGAATCTTAGTGTTGAAATCAGAGATAAATGTTATAAGAGAAGTATTTCTCTTTCAAGCACTCTGTAATCAATCTAATATCTTCTACTGTATAGCAGTGTCTCAGAACAGAACATTGAGATGTTTGATAATATTGTCAGATATAAATAACACTGATTTACATGCTTTCATTTATGAATGAAACTTCTATCTCATATAATTCTTCAATCAATCATTGATATATCAATCTTGATTAGTTAATGAACTGATGACATCTTCATCTACACTTAGTTTCACAAGCATTTTCAATCTCTATGATGAATAGAGAGTGAGATCAGAAGTATTAAAATCAGTGAAAGTATCTAGACATTTCTTCAGTACTCATATCATATTCATATCTGATTCAGTCAGTGTTGAAATTACTTATGCAGGGATTTCTAGTGGAGATAATTGTTGAATTTTCTCATATTGATGTTGTTAAGTCACATGAATATCTAGACTGGCCGCCGGGACCATGAATTTCACGTTTGGTCCCATTTGATTTGGTCTCATACATTTCTTGGCGTGAATCCCGCTGGGACTAATTATTAAAAAAACATGCAAAGTGACTATATATTAGATTGTGGCGGGCTGCGCCCGATCAATCATATAGACTATTCCGTTACACTCCACAGATTCCAACCGCTCCATTCTCGAATGTGTATGCTCCGATTCGCGGCCATTCTCAATCACCGATCTTCAGCCGCCACGAACATGTACACTCTGATTCTCGGCCATTCTCGATTGCCGATCCTCAGCTGCTATGAACGCGTGTATATTCTTCCGCCCTGAAGCTCCACCGCGTATGCCACCACATACGCATATAAATATCCACCTCAATTACTGATTCTTGCACTTTCTCTTTCTTTCCTTCTCTAATGTTTTTATCTTTGTTATATAAGATCTATCAATATAATACTGATCTATTCAGTGTAGGCCTCTTACACTATAAAAATGTTCATTGTCTTCTTATTAGAAAACAATTATTCATACATTGTCTTCTCATTAGAAATGATTATTTATCAAGAGATATCTGAACACGTAATGATATATAAGAAATAGAGAAACAGTCAAACAGTTAAGTGAACACTGAGTTCTCAGATAGAAGCTTGCTTATCAGTCACTCTGACTCTGTAATAAGATCTTATGAAGAGAATAAGATCTTATAAGAGAATATCAGTGAAAGATCTGAGAGTTCTGACACTCAGATATATAAGAATATGATGACACTTCTTCAGATTTCATAGATATTATACATCTGATAATTGATATAATCATGTCTAACAATAATATGAAACTCTTGAACATGAGTATAGATGTGATATCACAGTGGCTCTGAGCAATGTTGAAATTACAATAACAATAAATAGCTGATATGCATGCAACTCAATAACTTCAATATAAAGAGATTCAATGATTAACTTATACAATTTCAATATCTACAGAATTGAATATAAAAACACTGAAGAATCACTTAAGTACTCTTATATATTTTAATACTTCTGATCTCACTCTCTACTCATCATGAAGAATGAAAATGCTTATGAAACTGAGTGTAGATAAAGATGTCATCAGTTCATTAATCAATTAAGATTAATATATTAATAAGTGATTGAAGAATTGTGTGAAACAGAAGTTTCATTTATAAATGAAAGCATGTGAATCAGTGTTATAAATGTCTGATAATATTATTAAATATCTTGATATTCTGTTCTGAGACACTGTCATGCAATAGAAGATATTAGATTGATTACAGAGTATCTGACAGAGAAACACTTCTTCTATAACATTCATCTCTAACTTCAATATCAATATTCTAGAAGTAGATAATCAATCTTGAGAGCACTGAATGAAGATTAGCATGCTTAAGAAGATATTAACTTTCAAACTCTTACAGACTCTTATAAGTATAGATAAAGACTAGACTTATGAGAGCTTCTGCATATAGCTTCAGATATTGAATAACTATCTTATCAAGCTCAAGAGTATACAGAATAGTGATAGAAGATATTATATCTCAGTTACTCATACACTCACACTGAAGAATAACAATGATACAGATATTATAAATTGAGTAGACTTAAATGTCTATATATAAGTAAGAGTCTCTGCTGTCTGAACAGGCTTCTGAGTTTCTGAAATCACTTCTCAAGAAGTCATTCATTGACATTAATATGAAGTATGCATCAACTGTAACTGATTAGAACACATTACTTTCAACTGCTAATTAATCTATATATCTTCACACTTGAGAGAAAGATCAGTGTTTTCTTGTTTGAAGAATGAATCAGTGTCTGTTCATATCAATCACATTATATTAGAGAAAGATTTGAAAGATAACTATGAGAATGCTCTGATGAAACAGAGAAAAGATTAGCTTCTGTTCAAATTCACAAACAGAAGCTTGAAGAGATCAGATGATAATAATTTGAAGAGAAAATGATAATGAATATAATTCTTGTATCTACTGTGATTGATAACATGTATAATATGAAAGTCATGATAGACAGCAGTCTATGTCACTATGCAATGATAAAATCTTCAGTCATAAGATGTTATAATCTTGAGTGTATTCTCTTATTAAAACTCTGACTTCTTACAGAATTTGATGATTAAAATGATGTTTATATCTATTACATGATGAAACTAAACATAGATGTGAAAGAACATTAATATAAAGATGTCTATATATATGAAGTTGATAATTCTGATTATAATCTTATATTAGAACTTGTCTAACTATCTGAACAAGGCATCTTATTGAATGCTTGAAACAGAAGCTTGATATTCTCTAACAATAATAGAATTCATGAAGATAATATTCATAAGACTATGAATCTTACACAGATCTCTGTCAACACTTATAAAATACTCTGAAAAAGAAGTCATTATCAGAATCACTGAACTGACAGAGTCACTGATAAGGTTGCTGATAGTAGAACTATATATCAATCTATCTTATCAGAATAACTAATATTAAAAAGACTCTAGAAAAGTTATTCTGTATTATAATAACAGATTCTTATACAAAACTCTCTCAATAATATGATGAATATCTAGATGTCTTCTGATAAGTTAATAATGTTACAAATCTATCTCTCTTACACGATTCAGAAGTGAATCACAGTATTAAGTTGAAAAAGAGAGATAATAAGAACTCTGAATTATTATAAGACTCTCTTTATTATATGTTCTGAGATGAACTTCTTCTTCTTTGAAAGACACTCAATAATCTGTTGAATAAAGAATTTATATACATTAGTAACTCTTTCACTGCAGTCTCTATTCTCTTTATAAAGAAATCAGATGAAGAACTTCAGTTCTGTGTGAATTATAAAGAATTGAATAGATTAATAAAGAAGAACTGTTATTCTTTATCTCTTATCAATGAAACTCTAGCTCATATCAGACAATCTCAATGATTTACAAAGTGAGATATTATTATCATATTTCATAAGATTCACATTGCTGAAGAAGATAAGTGACTTACAGTATTCTGAACATGATATGATCTCTTTGAATAAGTAGTCACACTCTTTGAACTAACTAATACTCTCAGTACATTTCAGAAGTATATTAACTAAGCACTTTTAGACTTTCTTGATGAATTTGTATCTATATATCTTGATAACATTCTCATCTTCACTGATGAATTCAGAAAAGAATATCAAGAACATGTGTAGAAGATATTACAATGACTATAGAAAGCAGAACTGCTGATAGATATAGATAAGTGTGATTTTAACATTAAAAGTACAAAATACCTAGACTTTATCATAGAAGCTGATAAGAGAATCTGTATGAATTCTGAGAAGATCTCTGCTATTCTTGAATGAAAGACCTCATACACTGTGAAAGATATACAAAGCTTTATCAGATTTGCTAACTTCTATCAGTAATTTATATGAAACTTCTCAGATATTATAAGATTACTTACAGAACTTACTAAGAAAGATTCAGTATTTCAATAATCAGTGAATACTGAAGATGTATTTATACAGATAAAGAAGATATTTATTAATATCTCTCTACTAATAATATTCAATTCTGATTGTGAGATAGTTGTTATTATTATTATTATTATTCTTCAATTATAGATGTATACAGTCAGAGACTATAATATCTACCTAAGAACCTTTAGTTCTCAGGGTTTTTCCTATATCTATAGAGTCAACTATTATACACTTATTAATTTCAGATATGCAAAATCAGAAAATTTCAGCTCAGAATACAAAAACTGTTTATAAATTGCAGTATTTCAACATCTATTAATACTTTGAAATCATTTGAAAATATCATGACAAAGGAAAAGAGAACAAAGTCTTAAAGATAGACACATTAAATAAATAGATAGAAAAGAATAGAAAGAAATAAGCATAGTAAAGAGAGCTATAGAACAAGATCTCTACAGTTTACATCTTAAGCTATATACATATTTTAACACTTTATATAACTGACTACTATCTCTGTTCTCTCAGGCCTGCTTCAGACATTATCATTCTCTTTAAAGAATCACTGCTCAGCTAGCTTCTGTAACTAGCTTACTCATAAGTGAGATTCTTACTAAGAATAATATCAGAGCTACTTAATTCTAGTTAAGTCTCTAATCTTTCAGCTGTCAATCTCAGCATTTCAGCCTATTAATTAGCTGTCACAGTCTTGCTTACACTAATCATCTATTAAGAACATCTAGATCTCATCTCACCTAGGTTCTTACTAGGCTCAGAGTGTTCTAATTAAATAGTTTTTAAATCTCATTTTCTGAAAGTGAGTTTCTAGAGTGAGAGAGATGAGATCTGATCAGTTAAGCTTGATAATGATTCACTATTCTGTAGACACTCTAGATCTCAATCACTCTAGTACTGATCTAACTTGAAGCATCTGAGAGGCTGTTAATTCTAAGATCAGTGAGAATTAGCATCTGGGAACCTCTAGAATGAACATCTTAAGCTTGACAATAATTCACTATAGTGCACCCGGGGGCTCTTGATACTGTTTTATAACTTAACAGTGAAAGCTGTGATTAAGATGATTCTTGCAGAGTTTGAACCTGCCCTCTCTTGACATTCATTCCCCGGAGGGAAGGCCGCTAATTGAGGCATCATGATAGTGTAGTTAATCACTACGCCACCGGGCTTGTGAGATAGTTGTTAAAGCTGATTTCTCTGACTATATAATAGAAGAAGTGATATTGTAATATAATGATGAAGATGTTCTATAATTATATATCTTTATATCTAAGAAACTGAGTTGTGCTGAATGCAATTATAAGATCTATGATAAGAAACTTCTCTTAATTATACACTGTTTAGAAGAATAAGACTCTGAACTCTGAAGTGTCTTCAAATTTGAGATAGTCACAGATTATAAGAATCTTAAATACTTTATAACTATCTGTAAACTTACTGAATAACAGATATGATAATCTGAGTTCTTAAGTTACTTTTATTTTATAATACACTACTGTTCTGATAGTCAGAACTCAATGACAGATACTCTTTTATAATAAGAGTAAGATATATTATCTGATGTAACAGATATTCACTGAATGAATCAAGAGCACTGACTCTTAAATCTGAAGATACTAGTTGCTTAAGATGAAACAGCTCATAACACTATATATACTTCTTCAATTAGAACTGTCACTGATATCTCAACTTTTCTCAAATCTATATTAGATGAGTTATGACATACAGCAGCTTAAACTGATGAACTTCTTCAAGCACTCACTGCAGCAGTATAATAAGAAGTACTCTGATTTTTCTCAGAACTATGTGTAAGAACTGACATCTCAGCATATTCAATTGATAATAATAACACTCTACAATTCTGTGAATAATACTAAGTCTCTCACTTCAAACTCTTACATATCTGAATAATGTAAGAGATACATGATTCATATATAACTGATTATTCAGACTGTGAATAACTGTATAGAATGATCTTCTGAGAGTTCTATTAATCTGAGATATTAAACAGTATTAGATGCTTTGTCTCAAACTACTACTACTATTCTTCTATTATCTTATAAAAGAACTGTAGAAAGAATCTACTGAAATTACTTAATATCTCTGATAGAATCTGATGAGATGTAGTAATTAACTTTGCTATTAATCTATCTGAGAGTAAGAGTTGTAGAAACATTCTGATTATTATTAGCTAACTAAATAAAGATATAATATTAAAATCTTATAATAAGATGAATACTGAATAAGTCACTGAAGTCTTCTTACAGAGTTCATTCTATTAAATGCATGAGATACTGAGATCTATAGTATTGAATCAGAGCTGTTAATTCATGAGCACTCTCTGAACAAGAATCTGTCAAGTTCTTAAGATTACACACTGTCTGTCAACTGTCTATCACTCTAAGACTGATAATGCATCAGAATGAACAATTCAGACTGTAATTCTCACAACCACTTCACCACGAACTCGCTCGATTTTTCGAATAAGAACCCGCCGATAGATCCATTGAAAAGCCCTCAATCATACAAGCATTTTGACCCCATCGCCGACCGCATACCCCGTGTGGTGGTGGAGTTATCCAGCCAAATGTGAACCGGACGTCGTTCGAAACTCCTGTGTGGAATTATCCCTCATTCTCCCCTACCACACCACAACCCCGGGCCAAATTGCCATACAAATTGTAAGGTGAAGAGACCTAGCCATATGCATCAATCTTCTCAATTTTGAAAGACCCCTGATCTGTAGTTATGAAGATATCTGAGGAGCAACCTCTGCGAAAACCCTGTTCATCTTTGATGTTGCAAAACACCAATGCCAAGTCTCACTCTTGTACCGCCCTTTCTAATGTCGCTCATCCCCAGCAGAAAAATACAAAAAGATACCTTGATGATAATATCAAACACATAATTAACAGTCACTTCTGAAGTGCAATCTCTGTGATCTGTCTTCACTGTATCTAGACATTAATACCAAGTCTCACTCTTGTATCACTTCTCTCAATCTGGCTCATCTCTGACAGAAAAGTATAAAAAAGATATCTCAGCAACTAAACTTGATATATAATCAGCAGATATAATAACTATAAAATCAGTATATCTCAAGATCTGACTGAGTCTTTGATCTCTGCATAGTAAGATATATTAAATTTAGTTTTAATATCTCAATATTCAATAGATTCTGTAAGAGATTGAGAACAGCAATACTAGATATCTATTGAATTTGAGAATTAACTCTATATTAATATAATCATTGATAAAGTCTTCTATTTTAAGATATAAATAATCAGTTTCTCTACATTCTGCTGATAATATTTATATTATTATATAGAAACAGACTTATATTCTCTATAATATCAAGACTCTGAAGAGAGAAAGTCTTGATAGAGAATATATAGTAGTGTATATCTTAGCAGTTTCTATCTTATTCTTCTGCAGCAGTTAATACAAAAAAAAAAAGATCTTAGAAATAGTTTTTTACTTCTCTTGAAAAAGTAAGATGTTTTTCTTTGAATTTTATACAATATTCTTATAAAGAATTAACAACAGAGTTGTTTTCTATCATAATTTTATATTCTTTTAAATAAGAATTACTTTTTCAGTGACTGAAGAGCTTTCATTAATACTTAATTCTTTATTACACTCTTTATTAACTGATTTGAGTTATATACTTGTTATGTGAGAAGAATTGAATGATTTAGAATAAAATTGAATAGTTTTAATCAATTTCTCTGTAAAAAATTAATTTATTTTTTATCAGTTTTTCTCTCAAAAACTGTCATATTATCTGATTTATTATCAATTGATATCATACTTTTTCTCACTGTATTCTAAGAAAGAGATTGTAAAGATTTTATTGATTTATCTTAAAAATCAATTTTAGTTTATTAGATTCTCTTCAAAAATCTAACCTAGTTACTGAACTAGTGTGAAAAAAATCAGGTGTTTTATATATAAAAGTCTTTTATTCTTCTTTTGAAACAGTCTAATCAACTTTTCAATTGAAAACAGACTTAGAAACCTCTTAATTGAAAAAGTCTGATTAACTTTTCAAAAGAGTTTAATACATATCTTAATTGAAATAGTCTGATCAATCTTTCATTGAGTAAGAATAATAAGTTCAAAAATACACTCAGTTGATGTGAAAAAAGATGCTTTCTCAAATGCTATTTCTGAGATTGAAATTCTGAAGAGAAGAAAGAAAGAAGAAATAGAGCAATAACAAGTTCTTGAAATACAGAAACTTGAAAAAGTAAGCAAGATTCTTGAAAAGCAGTGTCTGAGTGAGATAAATGAAGAAGTTCTGTTAATTCATCATACTCAGAATAGACAACTATAGAAGATGATCAAGTTCAAACTCAGAATTTCAAACACAGTTTAAAAAACATTGAAAATTCCTAGTACAATCACTGACTTCTCATCTTACTCTTCTTTCTTCTTTTCTACTTCTTCTTCTTTGAATTAGAAGAAAACATATGCTCAAGCAGCTGAATCTGCTATCTCTAAACCTGCTATCTTAAAACATGCTCAAAATCCTGAGAAAACTGAGAAGAATAATACTTATACTTCTATTGATAGAAAAGTGAAGAAAAAAATGTAAAAGAAGAAAAACTTTCAAATCTCTAGAAATAGAAGACTTATTCTCAAAGTCTCAAATCAGGGTATCTTGCAAAGAAACAAGCTAAACTCAAATCTTATTTTCAGAATCAGAAATGAAATTAATCAGCAGTACTTTTCTCAGTTAATGACTGATATTGAAGTTCAAAAATCAGTTATAGCTTCAATTGAGTCATTCTTCTTTAAAAACTCTATCATTCTGACTACAATGTCTGAATTCAGTGCAGAATTTCTTATTCAGAATAAGAATCTCTGAAAATCAGCAGAAGAATCTTTGTTAAACACAAAATTTTCATCTGAGAGAGATGAAAAGTGAGACAAATTCATTCTTCATGATATTTCAGTTGAAATTTTTGACTGTGAAGAAGAAATGCTACTTCTCAAAAATGAATTAGAAGAATACAACTCTATTCAACTGAGAAAAGAGTCTGTATAGCTAAATTCAATTAAGTTCAGATAAAGCAGAAGAAATGTCTCTGTTCTTGTATATATAAAGACACTTGAACAGTCAAAGATCTTTGAAGTAAGAGTGACAGATTTGAACATGAGAGTTCATGAATACAAAGACTCAAGAATAAATCTTAAAGCTTAAACACAGTGTTCAAACTGTCAAAGATATGAACACTTTACAATCTTCTATTTCAGAGACTCAAAATGTGTGTTCTGTATCAGAGATCATAAAACTGGTGAGTATAAATGTGAAACATGCTTAAAAAGAGATGAAATATATCAACACACTCTGCTTAAATGCTCTAACTGTAAAGAAAAACATGCATCTAGCTTAAAAGAATGTATGTTTACTTCAAGAACTTAAAAGAACTAAAGAAAAGATGAAGCTCAAAACAAATCTAAAACTGAAGAGAATAGTCAAGTCAGTAAACTCACAACTACAAGCTTAAAAAGAAGAAACTCTCAACTATCTAAATCTTCAAACTCTAATTCTTCAGCTAAATGCAAACAGAATTTGAATTCTCAAACTTCTGTTAAGATTAGAGAATTGAGAAATGACTCTGATGATAAACTAGATATAATGTAAGTAGTTGAGATTTCTACTTTTCAGAATAGTTATAATCTACTATCTAATGATAGTGATTAGATTCTACTCTACTCTCTTTTAGTATAAATATACAATAAAAACAATAAAAAAAGTTTAAAAACTCTTCAAAAATCACATTTATTCAAAATAATGTGAATAGAAACTCAAATTGTATTTATTCTTATCTTTAAATTACATTTGAATAAAAAGTTGATTTTATACTGTTTCAGAAGCTGAATTTTGATGCTGAGTAAAAATATATCATTTCTTATTCAAGCTACTACTGCTTTTTATCTCAAAATCTGAGATAAAGTCAAGAGTAGTGATCTATGAAAGAAAGAGATCAAGATATTAATTTAATCTAAGATTTAATATCATGTCTGACCCTGATATTCTGGTGAGTAATATTATAGATAAAGAGAATGAGTTTGATACTATACAGCTTATAAATATCTATAATGAAAAGTTATTAAAGAAAAATAATAACATCTGAACAATTGATTGAGAATTTCTGAACATAACTTTATCAAGAAACTCTATAATTGCAGGAGATTTCAATGCACATCATCTCTGACAAAATTCAGAAGATCAAAGAGCAGTAAGAGCTGATAATCTGATTAAATGAATCTTTAAGCATTCAATAGATTTAGTTAACAAGTCTGATCAACAAACATTCTTTAGAAAAGATATGAAACAGAAATCTATTATAGATCTAATCTTCATGTCACAAAATCTAATAGAAAAAAGACTTGTAAACTGATTTATTGATTCAAATAATACATCAGAATCAGGTCATGAGTAGACTGACTGTGTGACCGTGTCTGGGACCAGGACCAGATTGTTTGATAGTCTCATTACCAATTCAACTGATCCCATTACACGGTTTTAACATTAGATAGTAGTCTCATACTGTTCTAGTGAGACTTACTGTCTACTCTTGTCACATTTTTCAAATGAGACCATGATTTTCACTTCTCAATTTAAATTATTTTTATTGCTTTAAATGACTTTAAATCTCATTTGAGTGCTACCAAGAAGTGTTACTTTTTAAAAGATTAAAAATAGTCTAAAAAAAACCTTAAAATGTCTAAAAATAGTAACTTTATGCCAAGAATGGAACTAAATGAGACCAAATGAAACCACTTTCTCATTTTTGTCAAGTCATGGTCCCATTTTAAAATCTGATATATAGTCACTTTGCATGTTTTTTTGATAACCAGTCCCAGCGGGATTCACGCCAACAAATGTATGAGATCAGATCAAATGAGACCAAACGTGAAATTCATGGTCCCGGCGGCCAGTCTATTCATGAGATTATTCAATTTGATATTGAACTGAGTGAGGAACAAATGAGTGAAAATCCTCTTCTCTCTAATCAGTTTAACTTTGAAAAAGCTGACTGGAAGGCAGTTGAAGAAAGCATAAAACTGTTAAAATCTGAAAGACAGAGTGAGCTGTATTGAAATCCTGATCAAGATATCTCAAATGAAATGCTGAAGAATAGAGTGAAGCTCATTACATCTATTATTCTAGCAAGTGTTAAAGATAATATTTCAAAGAGAAAGTCTTCTGAGTATTCAAAACCTTAGTGAAATGAGAATATCATATCTAAAAGAAAACAATTGACTACTGCTAGAAGAGATTGAAAGAATGATATAATTTCTGATAAAGAGTTCAAAGCTATCAGAAATGAATATTTTTCAGATATTAAAAAAGCTAAAACAGACTGCTGAAATAAATTTCTTGAAGAAGTATAAGAAAAAAAAGTTTTTAAAGCTTTTAACTATACTAAAACAAGAAGTGTAGCAAAACTTTCAACCTTAGAATATGAATTTCAGAATGAATCATATACAGCAAACTCTTTTGAGAAAAAATGTCAAGCTTTTATAAGAACTCTCTTTCAATACTCATCAGATTCAGATTCAGAGGAAGAGAATATATCACTTCTTAACTATATTGATGAAAATGACTGGGAATGGCCTGATCTTACTCAAGATGAATTAGAGTCAGCTATTTTCTCAAGTTCAGTTAAGACTGCTGCAGGGCCTGATTCAATTAATCACTTGATTATTCAAAATACATACTTCTACTTAAAGAATGAAAATTTTAAGCTCTTTTTCAATCTCTTGAAAAATGAATATCATTCTGAATGCTGGAGAGAAGTCACTGAAGTGATTCTTATAAAACCTAATAGAAAAACTTCAATTCTCAAGTCATATAGAGTAATATCTCTATTGAACTGTCTAGAAAAGGTTTTAGAAAGAATAATAGCTACTTAACTATCTTTTATAAGCTCTGTCAGTAATTCTCTTTTATTCAGTGAATAAATGAGAGATAGAAAACAGTGTTCTGCAATTGACACTGTTCTCTCAGTTATTCATGATATTCAAATAGCAAAGCATGAAGATCTGGTCACAACTGCACTTTTTATTAATATAAAAGAAGCATTTAATCATGTTTCAAAGTCAAAGTTAATTCAGATATTAAAGATGTTAAAACTGCTACTTTCTCTGATAAAATAAGTTAACTGTTTTATATCTAAAAGAATTATACAACTTTTCTTTGATGAAATAAAATAAGACAAGACTGAGATAAAAATAGAAGTATCATAAGAATCTTCAATCTCACTAATTTTATTTGCAATATACACTGCATATCTATTCAAGAATAGAAATATGAGAATAGTGAGATCTCTGAGTTATGTGAATAATATTAGTCTAGTCTACAGCTCAAAAACTATCAAAGAGAATTTGAAAGTGATTAAAGAAGCTACAAAGAAAATCATTGTTAGAGCAGATATCAATCAAATTCAATTTGATATGAATAAAACTGAGTTAATTCATTTCTTTTCTAGATTTAATGAGAAAGAACTATCTCTAACTCTTTTAAATAGAGAGATTAAATCCAGTGTAAATGTCAAATGATTAGAAGTATGATTAAACTTCAAGTTGAATTTTAAATATCATATTCAACAAAGAACTGTCAAGACAGAAAGACTATTGAACAACATAATCAGACTATTAAATACAGAGAGAGGTCTATTCTTCCAGGCTATGAGACAGTTATATATAGCCTGTATTACATCAGTAGCTGATTATTAAGTTTAAGTTTAATGAAATAATCAAGAGAATTTCACTGAACTGTTTCAAAGTCTGTAAAACAGAGTCTTGAGAAGAATTCTGAGAGCATTCAAATCATCTTCTATTAAAGCAATGAAAATTGAAGCTTTAATTCCTTCTTCTGCTATTAGATTTGAAAAGGCCTGTATGAACTATACTCTGAGAGTTATAAGAATGAGCTCAAATCATATAATCAGAGAAAGAGTCTCTTCTTCATTTTCATCAATTAACTCTGAAAATGAACTGAATTGAAATAGATTTCTTAATTAAAATGAAAATAATTCTTTAAAGAAAATGTCTTCTCAACTGTACAGACTATACTCTCTGATTAAAAATCAATTTTCTTCTTTAAATATTGAAAAAGTGAATCATGAGAAGTTATCTCTCTGAAGAGAAAAGCTTGAATCTCTTATAGACTTATAAATAAGTGAACTATCAAAAGTGAAAGAATATGAACAGCATTTGAAGAGAATTTCTATAATCAATATAAAAGACTCTATTCTGATTTATTCAGATGACTCAAAAAATGAGAATCTGAATAGATTAGATACAGACATTGCTTATACTGAAGATAATATCAATTTTATCTCAGATTTCTGAAATCTAGGCTGTGAATCTGAAGTCTTTGATGCTGAACTATTTGCAATAGTGAAAGCTTTTAAACTCATAGAAATAAAATCTTATAAAACAGAAAATAGTTTGAAAGAGACCTGAATATTCTCTGATAGTTAAGCTGCTTTAAAAAGACTTAGAAATAGTCAGATTCATAATAATCAAATGAATCTTAAACTGATCTTAAACTCTGTTTTGAAAATTTAAAAGAGAAGAATATCAAAGCTGATAATTCATTTACACTGAGTTTCTGCTTATATGAATATTTATGATAATGAATTGACTGATTCAGCTGTAAAAAAGAGTGCAGAATTAAGCAGATCTATTCAAAAAGTTATATTCTGATCTTTTATAAAGAGAAAAATAAAAGAATCTTATTTAGACAAGTGAAATGAAAGCTGGCAGAAACAAAAGAAGAGTATACATTATTCAAGATTTGAAACAAAACTCAAGTGAAAATCTTGTTCAATTAAATGTAAAAAGAAAATATTCTCATCTATAATACAGCTGAAACTAGAACATGGCTATTTTAAATCTTATATACAAAGATTTGATGATAGATTTGTCTTAATAGAATGCTCATTCTGCAATGTAAATGAGAATCCTGAGTATATTATAATACACTGTGTGTTATACAATAGTCTCAGAGTCTGATTAAAAGAGAAGTATAATCTAAATCAATTAAATATGAGATTCTTATTCTCAACTAAGACAGGAATTAAATACTTAATAGACTTTCTATCAGAAACTCAAGCAGCTATAAGAAAATGACTAAATTCAGAATTATCTGAATATGAAGAGAAGGAAATCAATCAGATATAGTCTGTTAAAACAGCTATATACTATCTTTTAATAATTTGTTTTGTTACAGTCTCTCTTTACTTTTTCTTTTTCTTTTCAATTCCTTTCTATCTATCTATTTAATGTGTCTATCTTTAAGACTGTGTTCTATTTCTCTTTTCCTTTGTCATAATATTGTCAAATGATTTGAAAGTATCAGAAGATGTTAAAACACTGCAATTTGTAAACAGTTTTTATATTCTGAACTGGAATTTTCTGATTTTACATATCTGAAATTGATGAATGTATAATAGTTAACTTTACAGATATAGGAAAAACTCTGAGAACTAAAATTTCTCAGGTAGATGTTATAGTCTCTGACTGCATACATCTATAATTGAAGAATAATAATAATAATAACAATTCAGACTGTAAAGAACTATCCCTATAAGTTCTATAATCATTTATAAAATGATTAGTATGATCTGTTTCTACATACAGAGATTACTATCAATGAATAAGATGCTGTTTTAATAGACATAAGTCTGTTCTGTCTTACTCACAGTAATTACATAAAGATGTTCAATCTTCTAGAGATTATACAGTTCATATCAGATTTCTGCAGTCTGATTCAGATTACTGATATTATAGTAATAGAGCTCTGAGATGCTTATAACTAAGCAGAGATCTTCATAACAACTGTAAAATAAGATTAAGAGAATTAAATTAATATTCACTGAGATCTCACTGAATAATATAAGATAGAAGACTTGATATAATTAAATCTTAAGAATATACAGATCATACATTTATCTTATACACTGAATTATCATTATATCAAGTATAAAGTGATAGAAGTTCTAGATAATTATAACTATTATCTTGATATATTATCAGAGATTTATAATATCTTTTATACAAGCTTGCTCTGTTGCACTGTCACTGATCTGTTTTCTTCTTAACTAACTTTTAACTGACAGCTGTCAGATATCATAGAAGAAGATAATAAGCTTGAGTGAGAGATTGAGAATATTCTCAATAAGAGACTCTGCAGTCATAACTGATAATATCTTGTAAAATAAGTTAGCTATGATTAACTGATCTGAACTCTGAGTTCTGTATTATCTGAAATAGCAGTTCTTGACTGATGAGAACTGCTTCTGAAAGAAGAAGACTAATGTAATGAGCTGTGCCTGATCAATTATATAGACTATTCTATTACACTTTATAGATTCTTCTGCTTCACTCTTGAATATGTACACTTCAATTCTCAGTCATTCTTGATCACTGATTCTCAGTCACCATGAATGTGTATGCTTCAATTCTCGGCCATTCTCAATCGCCGATCCTTGGCCGCTACAAATGTGTATAGATTCTTCCACCTCGAAGCTTCACTGTGTACATCATTACATATGTGTATAAATATTCACTCTGATTGCTGATTCTCACACTTTCTCTCTCTTTTCTTCTCTAATGTTTTTCTCTTTGTTATATAAGACCTATTAATATTATACTGATTTATTCTGCGTAGACCTCTTACAACTACTTTCGGTACAGAATATTAAGATAATGAGACTGTATAAGAAGCTCAGTGAGTGATGACTAGAATCTTTCTCAGTAATAAGAGTAATGAGTAAGCAGATATATAAGTTGAAATTAATCTCAGAATTGAAATCAATTTATTCTGTTTTTCACATCTTCTATTTAAAGCTCTATAAGTAATACTCTGAGATGAAGCTATCTCAGTTGAATAGTATTGAGATCAAGAGTGATACTGAATATCTTGTGAAGAAAATATTGAATAAGTAAATATATTACAGCAAGCTTCAATACCTTGTTAAATAAGAAGATTATTCATTATCAGAGAATTTATGAGAACTGCTTGAGTATTTGAAAAATACTGCGAAAGAGATTGCAAGCTATGAGACAGCTAGTAGAGATTATCTCATTACACATCAGAGATGTTGAGTAAGAAATACTACTTGAGACTTCTCATTTTTCTTAAAAAAAGAGTTTTTTAGAGATGATCTCACAGTGATGAGCTGGTATCTTATAAACTCTGTAGCACTCTTCTTCTATTTTCTTCAAAGGGATTTTTTTAGAAGTTTAATGAGACTATACAAGTGTAAAATTCCTGAAGCAGTTAAGAGAAAGAGATATTTAAAATTAACAAGATTAATATTTTCAATCTGCAGACTACTGCTATTCTAATAGAGCTGCAGCTTATAGAAAAAGTAAAAAGAGATTATTATTATTATTATTATTCTTCAATTATAGATGTATGCAGTCAGAGACTATAACATCTACCTGAGAACTTTAGTTCTCAGGGTTTTTTCTATGTCTGTAAAGTTAACTATTATACATTCATCAATTTCAGATATGCAAAATCAGAAAATTCCAGCCCAGAATATAAAAACTGTTTACAAATTGCAGTGTTTTAACATCTTTTGATACTTTGAAATCATTTGACAATATCATGACAAAAGAAAAGAGAAAAAGAACACAGTCTCAAAGATAGACACATTAAATAAATAGATAGAAAGAAATTGAAAGAAAAAGATAAAGAAAAAGATAAAGTAAAGAGAGACTATAACAAAACAAATTATTAAAAGAGAGTGTATAGCTGTTTTAACAGACTATATCTGATTTATTTCCTCCTCTTCATACTCAGATAATTCTGAATTTAGCCATTTTCTTATAGCTGCTTGAGTTTCTGATAGAAAGTCTATTAAGTATTTAATTCCTGTCTCAGTTGAGAATAAGAATCTCATATTTAATTGATTTAGATCATACTTCTCTTTCAATCTGGCTCTGAGACTATTGTATAATGCACAGTGCATTACAATATGCTCAGGATTCTCATTTGTATTGCAGAATGAGCATTCTATTGAGTCAAATCTATCATCAAATCTTTGTATATAAGATTTGAAATAGCCATGTCCTAGTTTCAGCTGTATTATAGATGAGAATATTTTCTTTTTACATTTAATTGAACAAGATTTCCACTTGGGTTTTGTTTCAAATCTTGAATAATGTATACTCTTCTTTTGTTTCTGCCAGCTTTCATTCCACTTGTCTAAACAAGATTCTTTTATTTTTCTCTTTATAAAAGACCAGGACACAATTTTTTGAATAGATCTGCTTAATTCTGCACCCTTTTTTGCAGCTGAATCAGCCAATTCATTACCATGAATATTCATGTGAGCAGGAACCCAGTGTAGATGAATTATCAGCTTTGATGTTCTTCTCTTTTGAATTTTCAAAACAGAGTTTAAGATCAGTTCAAGATTCATTTGATCATTATGAATCTGACTATTTCTAAGTCTTTTTAAAGCAGCTTGACTATCAGAGAATATCCATGCCTCTTTCAAACAATTTCCTCTTTTATAAGATTTTATTTCAATGAGTTTGAAAGCTTTCACTATTGCAAATAGTTCAGCATCAAAGACTTCACATTCAGAGCCTAGATTCCAGAAATCTGAGATAAAATTAATATTATCTTCAGTACAAGCAATGCCTGCGCCTAATCTATTCAAGTTCTCATTTTTTGAGCCATCTGAATAAACCAGAATAGAGTCTTTTATATTGATTGTAGAAATTCTCTTCAAATGCTGTTCATATTCTTTCTCTTTTGATAGTTCACTTATTTGTAAGTCTATAAGAGATTCAAGCTTTTCTCTCCAGGGAGATAACTTCTCATGATCAACTTTTTCAACATTTAAAGAAGAAAATTGATTTTTAATCAGAGAGCATAGTCTGTACAGTTGAGAAGGCATTTTCTTTGAAGAATTATTTTCATTCCAATCAAGAAATCTATTCCAATCCAGTTCATTTCCAGAGTTAATTGATGGAAATGAAGAAGAGACTCTTTCTCTGATTATATGATTTGAGCTCATCTTTACAACTCTCAGAGCATAGTTCATACAGGCCTTTTCAAATCTAATAGCAGGAGGAGGAATTGAAGCTTCAATTTCCATTGCTTTAATAGGAGATGATTTGAATGCTCCCAGAATTCTTCTCAAGGCTCTGTTTTGCAGACTTTGAAAGAGTTCAGTGAAATTCCCTTGATTATTCCACCAAACTTGAACTCCATAATCAGCTACTGATGTGATACAGGCTATATATAACTGTCTCATAGCCTGAAAGGATAGACCTCTCTCTGTATTTGATAGTCTGATTATGTTGTTCAATAGTCTTTCTGCCTTGACAGTTCTTTGTTGAATGTGATATTTAAAATTCAACTTGGAGTTTAACCATACTCCTAACCATTTGATATTTACACTGGGTTTAATCTCTCTATTTAAAAGAGTTAGAGATAGTTCTTTCTCATTGAGTCTAGAAAAGAAATGAATTAACTCAGTTTTATTCATATCAAATTGAATTTGATTGATATCTGCTCTAACAAAGATTTCCTTTGCAGCTTCTTCAATTACTTTCAAATTCTCTTTGATAGTTTTTGAGCTGTAGACTAGACCAATATCATCCACATAACTCAGAGATCGCACTATTCTCATATTTCTATTTTTGAATAGATATGCAGTATATATTGCAAATAAAATGGGTGAGATTGAAGATCCCTGTGGTACTCCTATTTTTATCTCAGTCTTGTCTTGTTTCATTCCATCAAAGAAGAGTTGTATAATTCTTTTAGACATAAAACAGTTAACCCATTTTATTAGAGAAAGTGACAGTTTTAATATCTTCAATGTCTGAATTAACTTTGACTTTGAAACATGATCAAATGCTCCCTTTATATCAATAAAAACTGCAGTTGAGACCAGACCCTCATGCTTTGCTATTTGAATATCATGAACAACTGAGAGAACAGTGTCAATTACAGAACACTGTTTTCTACCTCCCATTTGTTCACTGAATAAAAGAGAATCATCTATAGAGCTTATAAAAGATAGTCGAGTAGCTATTATCTTTTCTAAAACCTTTTCTAAACAGTTCAATAGAGATATTACTCTATATGACTTAGGAATTGAAGTTTTTCTATTAGGTTTTGCAAGAATCACTCCAGTGGCTTCTCTCCAGCATTCAGGATGATATCCATTTTTCAAGAGATTGAAAAAGAGCTCAAAATATTCATTCTTTAAGTAGGAATATGTATTTTGAATAATCAAGTGATTAATTGAATCAGGACCTGCAGCAGTTTTAACAGAACTTGAGAAGATAGCTGACTCTAATTCATCTTGTGTAAGATCAGGCCATTCCCAGTCATTTTCATCAATGTAGTTGAGAAGTGATATATTCTCTTCCTCTGAATCTGAGTCTGAGTCTGATGAGTTCTGAAAGAGAATTCTCATGAAAGCTTGACATTTTTCCTCAAAAGAGTTTGCTGTATATGATTCATTCTGAAACTCATATTCTAAGGCTGGAAGTTTTGCTACACTTCTTGTTTTAGTATAGTTAAAAGCTTTAAAAATTTCCTTCCCTTGTGCTTCTTCAAGAAATTTATTCCAGCAGTCTGTTTTAGCTCTTTTGATATCTGAAAAATATTCATTTCTGACAGCTTTGAACTCTTCATCAGATATTACATCATTTTTCCAATCTCTTCTAGCAGTAGCTAATTCTTTCCTTTTAGATGAGATATTCTCATTCCACCAAGGTTTTGAATACTCAGAAGATTTTCTTTTTGGAATATTATCTCTAACACTTGTTAGAATAATAGATGTAATAAGCTTCACTCTATTCTCAAGCATTTCATTTGAGATATCTTGACCAGAATTCCAATATAGCTCATTCTGTCTTTCAGATTTTAGCAGTTTTATGCTTTCTTCAACTGCTTTCCAATCAGCTTTTTCAAAGTTATACTGATTAGAGAGAAGAGGATTTTCACTCATTTGTTTTTCACTCAGTTCAATATCAAATTGAATAATCTCATGACCTGATCCTGATGTCTCATTTGAATCAATAAACCAGTTTACAAGTCTTCTTTTCATTAGATTTTGTGACATGAAGGTTAGATCTATAATAGACTTCTGTTTCATGTCTTTTCTAAAGAATGTTTGTTGATCAGACTTATTAACCAAATCTATTGAATGCTCAAAGGTTCATTCAATCAGATTATCAGCTCTCACTGCTCTCTTGCATTCTGAATTCCACCAGGGATGATGTGCATTGAAATCTCCT